>NC_056751.1:94994905-95294905 GCF_019279795.1 Protopterus annectens
GTTGCTAATGTGCAGTCTTGTGCAAGTAGGAATGCTTCAGTGAACCATTTGCATTTTATCAAACCTTTGTGATTCTGTAATGTTGAGTTTCATGAAAGTTTACCTGTACCATATCACTGCCTGAGTGGGTATACCATAATTCATGTGGATTGGACCACTGGTTGTGAAGAGCTGAAGCAGATGAAGTCTTTTAGATTACAGTTGAAGCTTACGTCATCAGGTATCATCATGGCTGGCATCATTGTGTGTCCCTTTAGCTTATCCAGGTTTCTCTGATTGTCTGAATTATGGACGTTCTGTTGCCTGTATCTAGACAGTAGCATAAAATACATTTATCCAAATGCATTAACTTTGGGAAAGTAGAAAGCACAATGTATAGCATTTTGTACATAAAACTAGTTCAGTGTTGTACATGTTCCCCTGAACTCCATAGATATCAACATTTTCGTTAGCAGTGCGTCAAAAATGGGAAAGATATAGCACTGTTATTGCAAAAGTGATTATGATGGAGTATTATTTCACACAAAGATAAATTTCAAGGTATAGTAACATTACAGAATTTTTTTCAGTTTTATTTGATTATTCATTCATTTATTTTACAGATTCGTGAACTGGACCACAAGGACTCTTTTTCACTTATGACCTAGTTAAAATAAGACAAATGAGTGCAGTGTGAGTAATGGTATTAGGAAGAAGTGTTGACACATCAGAGTAAAACTATATATATATATATATTATAGACTAGCATTTTAGAGCTGAGGTCAGGTGCATTCGTCTGTTTACATATGTGCACTTGTGTCATGTCCTCTTGAAGTAATGCTTCAGTTTTCACCTTAAATTTTGTTAAGTTAGACAGTTATCCAACCAAGAATGGGAAGGAGTTTATGTGGACCCTGAGTGGGAATTGCCTTGAAAGAGCAGGTCAGAATTTGTTCTGCAATAACCAGCGGTGACAACGTAGAAATGCATTGGAAGAACAGTCCTAATTTTGATACTGCTGAATAAGGATTGACATATGTCCAGGATGAGTAATTCATAACTCAGCATGTCAGTTAAAATGTTGCCCAAGGTGAATGATCAGGTATCTGTTTTTGATCAAAGTCTGTTGAAACAAAAGCCCATTTCTAATGTATGATAAAAAGGCTTACCTTCCCTGACATGGCATGACCTCAGTTGTGGCTATAATTTTGTAATGGAGCATAGAGGGGATTGCCCTCCTGTCCTTATGTGTACGTTCACATAAATAGGCTTTAACTGTCAACTACTATGTCTGAAAGGACTACCATCTGGTTGAGGATGGTGAAGAAGTGATTCTTTCATTTGGGAGCACCAGTCATGACATAACACTGTTTTGTATGTTTGTAGTCTGATCTGAGCATATTCTTAGCAGAAGTAGCTGCTGTCATCAGTAAGGCTAATCTGATATGCAGATAAGCAATCCCTTATGTAGTGCTTGCCTTGATTTATTAGTTAACACTTTCAACACTGCCCCACCTGATGAAGGAAAAAAAACCTTTTTGTTTGATGGGGTGTCATTCATGCCAAAATAATCTTAGTTTTATTCTGATTAGCATGAATGCCACATTAGCTGTTATCAGTCTTTTTAGAGTAAGAGGCCTGGAATTATAAATTGAGGTGTTTTTTAATTCTGAGTAAAAACTTTGGTAATCTCGCATATATATTCCCTTAACCTTTAGGGCTGTGCCAGATCATCACTAAACTTTTCAGAGATCATAAAATAAATTTGATCTGCCACTCAAGTGACTATATTATCAGTATACAAAGCACTTACACTAGAGCACTTTATTGTTAGATCAGTGAGGAGGAGAGAAAATGTAGGAGTTCAAATACAGACCGGTCCCTTTGTTTAACAGTATTATTGTGATTGCTGTAGTTTTGGGAACATCATGTAAGTCCCATTATGCAATTAACTTACAAACCAGGGTAACAGTGAGGCATTTAAGGCATAGAGAGTAAGTTCAGTAAGCACTTCTGCATGACTCATGGAGCCTGGTGTTTTGGCAATATTTACAAACCCTACTTCACTGAGTTTACCTTTTTCCCTTATTTTGAATATAAAATTGGTGAGAGTATGTGGGTACCCTTTTCTGAAATCACGATGCTGCTTATTCAGGCCTTATGATGATTTGTGATCTTTAACCACTTCTTTTTCTGAAATTTCGACTAGCAGGTGTAACAGCACGATCACCTGGTAGTATTTCATCTTAGATTTGGGTCCATGTTTAGGTAAGGCAATGAGATTTGCTTTTTTCCTTAGTTCAAGGAGGATGTCTACCATCCTGAAGTGAGGAGTTAGTGATGTACCTTAGTGATTCACCACTGAATGTATTGCAGACATTGTGGAATTCTGGAGAGAGAGAGAGCTCATCAGAGGCAGCAAACCAATAACATGGAGGTTATCTGTGGCTACAGGAACATCAGTGAACTGAAAATCAGTTGCCTTACAAAAATGACTTCTGTTGTAGTTGCATCTTGATGTTATGGAAATTCATTGATAACCTTAGTAAGGGGTAAATGGCGAAGCAGAGTACTTCAGTCAATCAGCGATTACTTATGCATAGTTGCATGGCTAATGTTCTGTGGCTCTGTAATTAGGGAGGAAATTTGATGGTGGTTGCTCTTCCCAGTGAGATTAATTCCTTCCAAAGGCCTCAGGTATTGGACAGATAATGAAACCTTTCCTTGCTTAAGATGAATGGCCTTTGCTGTACTTATTAGCCTGCTAAACTGATTCTTTGTTGTGCAGTACTGGACTTGCATTGCACATTAGTGCACTCGTGCCACATACAAGCTGCTTTACACCAGTAACTGCTTTTCTTAAAGCATTAATCAGCCATGCTGCAGGCTTGCCTTTTACACATGGGATTTTTGTAAGGAGAGTGTTTATCTGTAGTGGGAGTAGTTTAAAAAACAACTGTAGATCTGCATCACAGTCTGACTGTGATGTTGTAGCAGACTAGTCTGTAGTAACAAGCTGATACTACAGTTGCAACAGTAATTGAATGCCCTGTATTAAATGGTATAAGCAGGAATGTGCTTATATTTAACAGGAACAATATTGTATACCCAACAGTAGTTTAGTAGGTATGGCTGAGCATTAATCAGGGTGGTATGTACTAATCCATTCTAAAACAGATTGCTTACCAAATGTATTGTTTTTTTGTAGGGGTGTAAGCAGCTGTGTAAAAGAAATGCTGCAGGTTATTACAGTGCAAGTTCCAGTTTAAGTTGAAATCACCTATAAGTAGTACTTTAGGCCCTGGAAGTTAAGGGAATACATGTGGGATCATATATATTAAGTTTTTACATTAAAAAACACCTCACTTTATAATTCCTGGTCTCTTACTTTGAAAAGACTCATAAGAGCTAAGCACTAAATTAGGAGTATTGCCTTCTGGTATCAGCGCAAGCTGACTGACACTGAGAGCAACATTGTCAGGCAAAGTTGTATGGCGCTCAACTTCTAATACAGCACTTATTTGTGTTGCTTTGGGTCCTAAAGGGGGTCCTAAAGGGGGTAATATATATATATATATATATATATATATATATATATATATATATATATATATATATATATATATATATATATATATATATATATATATATATATATATATATATATATATATATATATATATATATATATATATATATATATATTCTTCATAACAGTACTGTCAAAACTTTTTTCAGAATACACCACGAAAACACTCAGAGAAAGGAACACAGAAGTGGCATTAATCCATCTTTATTCAGGACTGAATAAAGATGGATTAATGCCACTTCTTTTCCTTTCTCTGAGTGTTTTCGTGGTGTATTCTGAAGAATTTGTGGTTTGGCTTTCTGAGTATTATGGAGCTGTCAAAACTTTTACCAGAATAAACAGAGAGCAGGAAGTAAATGATACAAGGATTAAGGAGAGAGCGTTCAGCTAGCAAATATTTGCTTTCAAGACTGCTTCATAGTAAATGTTTTATCTGTTTATGCATGACTTGACACAGTTATGTAACTAACTTTGAGTCTTTTTGAGAAACATAGTTTGAAACAGTAAGAGATAGGGATCATATAGTAAATAATTAAATTGCAAGTTGATTAAGTAATCACATAGTCTGTCAAGGGAAGATGAAGTGAGCTTGTAACCAAGGGTTGCAAGTATTTTAGTGTAAATTCCTCTCTTTTACAGGTTCTGTTCCTGCAGGCTGCTGTGCCACAGATGTATGTTGACATATCTCTTTAGGTAGTATATGTTCTTCTCTCTCTCTCTCTCGCTCTTTTGCTGTCTCTTATAACTTTTGCATTTTTGCATTTACAACTTTCTAACTCTATGCTTTCATCTTTGTTGAATTCATACACTGTAATGAATAGTCTGGTTGATGCTCTCTTTTTCTAAATTGTACGGAAACACATCTAAAGGTTTGCTTACTTGCTGGTTCCCTTCCCCACAGTGGTTGGATGGTCTATCAAAAGGGCTAACTACTACCCATTGACTGCACAAGTCATTAAAAGTGGGGAATATATTTCCCTATTATTATGTCATGTTTTAAACTAAGAATGACAACAACTTAATGCATTACCGCCCAAAAAACACTTGCATTTCTTCCTGAGGTGTGGGGTACTATTTATTACCAAGAATGCATGCTGCATATTACTATTTTGTTTGTAATATTTTTCTTTCATACAAACTTTTCTTTTTCTCTGTCTTACCATACTGCCTTAACTTGACAGTCCTTGTAGTTGAGTGCCAGCAGTTATGATGTTGCACTTACTCAGTTTTGCGGTAGGACAGTATCATATTTAGCATAAACTATCAAATTCGATAATTTATCACATTTCATAGCCATAGCATGCATTTCAGAGGTAATGATTTTCACAAGTGTAATAGTCTTGTTACGATTTGTATAAAATCGTGCTATGTGACTATGTCTATAGCTGTTAGTTTTTGTTTGTTACCATCATTTGATATTTATTTTACTACATGCATAGGCTGCACCAGTTCTATACATAGTTTCGTAGTGCAACAGTCTTTCTGCTAGAGCAATAAAACATGCAGATTTTTTAGTGCCAGTTTAGCACATCCATTTTAAAAGAAGTAGGTAAGCGTCTTTTAAATATGTCATTTGACTATCATTTTATCACTGTATTTTTACTTTTATTTTGTTAACCCTCAAGACCTGACTATAAAGTAATTTTACCATTTAAGTCAGATAACTGTGACCTTTCCATTTTGTTATAAGAATGTCCAGCTATGAAACATTTGAGCTTGTGTCTCTAAGGGTAACATCTCTGGCAAGTTAAAACTTTTCACTATGTCATACTTCTAGTAATCAGTCCATGTATGTCCATGAAGGCTCTCAGTGGTTCATAGGTTTATAGTAGGCTGTCAACCACCAGGATCTTTATAAGCCTAGCCGTACAACCCAACCCCAGTTTTGTCCCTGAGTACATTGAACACGAGTATGGTGAGGGTATGTCAGTAGGGAGGTAGCTAAGGGTTATGTGGGGGGAGGGGTATTTGTTATTTTGAGATTAGTTAACTTACTGTCAGCCTCTGTCCATCAGAGACATGGGTGCCAAACTGGGGTTGAATTTATAATTTCTCATCCAATGGTCAAAGTTTCGCTTGAAAATTGTCAGGGGATGAACTCCTTTTCACATATTCCATAGTACAAGGATCCTTTGAAATACATATTGGTCTCCCCATCATGTTATATTTATATTGCAGGCAAAGTTCAAGTCTTTGGATCTAGTTTAATGTTCCGGTGCTGTTTGTTTTGTGGATGTGCAAGAGGGCCATCAGAGCTGGGTCTGAAGATGTCTTACATGCCACGCAAAGATCACCTCTCAGTAACCTGTAGGAAACTGAGTAAAGAGATAGGGTCTTAAGGTGATCTTTGTAGGACAGGATATTCATTCCCTGGATTCTCCTGGTGAGAAACCTTTGAGGATGTTGTAGCTGTTGCAAATGCCTGGCTCGGTTCATGCCAAAGGTGGTATTATTGTATTAGATGATGAGTCTGATAAGGGCTGAGTAGAGTGGTATTATAACTTCCTTCGACCTGGATGCTATACCCTTGCTTATGAGTTGGGTGACATAGAATGATTTTCTTAACTGTCTTCTCTACATGTTGGTTGCAAGCCAAATTACTATCAACGTATGTTTCCAAATCCCTAACTACCGGGTCAACTCTTTTTTTATTAATGGAGTAACTAGCTCCCAAAGGACACTGTAGTGCATTTCTTCATGTTGAGTTTTAATTTGTGGCTCTGGCATCAGTCATTTGTTTGTGTTATACCCCCTTGTAAGGTTGTTTGTGTCATTGGCGGGGTGGGGTGGTAAAATCTACCATAGCTCCCAACTTACAGTCATCTGCAAACTTTGTGAGCCAGAGGCCTTTGACATTAGCCTTGGCTTCTGAGAAGTAGATACCAAAAAGGAGCGGACCCAACGCAGAGCCCTAGGGTACTGCACTGGTGACTGGTCTGCTGGTGGAAGTGATCTCACCAATCCTGACTTCCTGGGTCCTGTCTGTGAGCCAGTCAGCAATCTAATGAGTTATGTAGGGAGTTATGCCTAGTGCTGAGAGTTTGTCAACAGTAACCTAGTAGGGTATTATATTGAATACTTTGGGCAGGTCGATGTAGGCAGTGCACACTGTTTTTCCTTCACAAAGAAGTCTATCAAGTTTAGTAAGCAAGAACTTCCACTGGCAAAGCCAAACTTGGATGGGTCCAGTGTTTGTAGTTTGCCAATGTACTTGATGATCATGTCCATGATAATTATTTCCATAGCTTTGCATATGACCATTGCAGCCCTCCATTCACTTATGTAATCTGTTTTGAGGCTGTAGATGAACAGTGGCTCTAATGGTTTTGCTAGGTCATGTTTGAGGCTATTTAGGATCCAACCAGAATATGGTTGTGGCAGTTTGAAACAATGTTTTTGGCCTTAGCGAGTGCCTCCAGGACCTTGCTCCCTGTTGGTAGCTGGTGGGATATGCTGGAAGGGATTTCACAGGGTTAGTGAGAGGCAAAGTGAGAGCTAAATTATCACCTAAAAGATTTGCTATATCACCCTGGTCAGTGAAGGTTATGCTTTTTTGCACCAGTTCTGCACACTGCTGTGTGCTACCTTTAAGGTTTCTGACAGTAGCTGAAGAATGCTTTCTGACTGTCCTTGCCATGAGAGGTTATCCTAGTCTCATAAATAGGCCTTTGTTGGACTTTATTAGACCTCTTAGTTTATTGCTTAGTTGAATCAGATGCCTTGTCTCTGTGAGAGTTTCTCTTTCTGATTTTGCCCATGACTTTTTTTTCTTTTATAATGTACCCAGCTAAGGCTTGGGTTCCACCAGTGCGGTTTGTTTTTGTTGTTAGATCTGGGTTTGCTTTTGGTAGATACAGCAGTCTCAGTGCAGACATTTTTCATGTTTCCTGTGGGTTTCTGTGAACCATTTTGCATAGGTAGTTGTGTTCATGGGGTTTGCAGGAGTCCTGAATTTTGACAGTGTTGCTTAACAAGATGTAGTTAGGTTTAGTTCCTATCTATTACTGGTTTAGCTCAGGTTTTCCAGGTTGATTTTTATTTTGAGGAGACAGATTTGTGATCCGTCCTCATGGGGGGGGGGGGGGGGGGTTTGCAACACTCTTCCATGTTGGTACCAGGTATAGTATGTTTGAGCCCCTGGATGGAGTGCGTAGTGCATGGTCCAGGGTGTTTCTGTTGACATATTCCAAGAAACATGTCTGTGAGTTACAGGCAGTGTACGTTTTCCCTGTGTATAAAGGGATAGTTAAAGTCTCCCATAAATAGGTTGTTTAGTCAGATGTTCAGCACCTTCATTAGATCCAGATGCAATTTCTGAGCTGTGTTGGACATGGAAGATGAGCTGTAGATGACCAGGACATGGTGTGAAACCTTGTCTGTGGATATCTGGACTTGAATGAACCCTAGGCCAGCATCCTGTTTAACTGAGTAGTATTTGTTGCTAATGCAAATCAAGACACCTCTATCTTTACCCCTGTCTGTTGTTGTTGCTACTGTTGGTCAAATTATGTGGAAGGCACTGTAACCTTGCATTACCATGGTACTTTCTGTGACTTTAAACCAAGTATTGGTAACAGCACAGATGTCTACATTCTTCTGAGTAAGGAGAGCTTGTAGGGTGTGGAGTTTCTTGTTTAGACTCCTGATATTGAGCAGTAATACCTTGAGATTGCTTTTGATTTTTTTTTTGCTATGTTGGTAGATGTTCTTCGTGTTTCACTGCTGCAGTCATTACATTTGGGTTATCTGCTTGCAGTAGCCCTCAGTCGGCTTGATTAACAAAGTCTTGGGTCCTGCGTCAGTTGCTGTCCCTTCTTCCATGACGTCAGGTCATCAGGGGGTATAAAACAGTCGACGCCATTACATCAGTCTTTCTTGCCATGCGGTGCCTGAAGCAGAAGCAGTTCACAAGTGCCAGTCGGCAAATTCCTGAAAATTTTCATTTTCGAGTTTCAGAACTGAAGTCTTCAACTAAAGCTAAGTACCCCATTGGGGAAACTTTTTCTTGCTCCTTACCGATGTCAGTAAAAGTTAATAATTGCATTACTTGTGGAAAGCAAATACCTCATAAAGATTTTCATTCGTACTCTATTCCTTGCCTAGGCCCTGACCACGATGTACCTTGCTGTCGGTTTTGTGCTTTATTTAATCAGCGCACTATCTATTGTCAGTATATTTTCGCCTCTAAATATTTCAGTTCTCGGTTTAATTATCCAGAAATGTTGTCAGTTAGCCATCCAACTACCGGGATTCTGAAAAACGCAAGGATAAAGACAGAGACAGGCCGCCGAGGTCCAAAGCTGCAGACGACACTTCTCCTAAGCCAGTCTCCTGTTCGCCGGTACTCAGTGAGGCACTTTCGCAGCCTCTGATACCCGCTACTTCTGATTCGCAGGCCTCTACTGAGACCCATTCGGAGTCCGGTATGCCGCGAGATGCTTCATCTATGGAACCTGCAGATGTCTTTACCTTGGATGAGTCCGGAGCTGCTGTGCAGGCACCGGCTTCAGAGGATGTATTCAGGCCTACGGACTTGCATATTAAACCAACGCCTCCTTCTTCTTTTAGGCCTAAATCTCAAACCATGCCTAAAAAAACTGATGCCCAGGCTGCATGCTCAGGCCTCTTTGCCTAAAAAACAAATGATAAGAATGGCTGAAGATCTTATAACTCTAATCAGGGGAAGCCAACCCCCCCCCCCTTCTAAGAGACCTATGACTGAAGTTATTAATGAATCTTCTGACCAGGATTCTGATTTTTCTGATTCTTCTGATGATCTGGATTTGCCCTATCTACTTATGAGGATTCTGATGCAGTGGATTCTATTCCCTCTGCTTCCCCTCCAGAAGATTTTTCTTTTGGTGAAACCTTACATACTCTAAGGGAGCATTTCCACTGGGAAAGCCAGGATTTTTCTGATTCAAAAAAGAGGCTTAAGGATTTCTTACTCCTGCCTCAGCATAGGCCTTTAGCTATTCCTCCTGTACTAGACATTGTTGATGCTTTTACGGAATATAGTTTGGCCCCTGATTCTTTGCCTCCTGCTCCCAGAAAACCTGACAGATATTACAGGGTTCCTGATTCACATAAGTTTCTTTTTAAAAATCCTATTGCTGATCCAGAGCCTATTTCACAGGGACCCAAGGGCATTAAGGCTTTTACTGCTAAAAATCCTACACCTTCTGATAGAGACTCCAGGGCGCTGGATAGATGGGGTAAGATGGTTTACACTTCTGTAGCCTTGGCCATTAGGGCTTTAAACTGCCAGTTTCATATGTTAAAGTATCAGCAACATGTTATTGGATTGCTTAAACAGAAAATAATGTTGATTTCTGACTGTGCGGAAAGTAAAGAATTACAGGATTTAATGCATTCTGCTGAACAGGTTGGAAAATATACTTTGCAATGTCGATTTGATTCTTGATAGGCATCTTGCAGGGCTGCTCTTACTGGATCTGTGCTCAGAAGGCATGCTTGGCTTAAGGAACAGTCTTTGCCTGATCATGTTAAAGCTAAATTGTTGGATGCTCCCTTAAATCAGGACCGCCTGTTTGGCAACAAGGCTGAGGAAGTTCTTAAAAAGATGGAAGATAAAGCTAAATCTATGCAAACTGTTAAAGATGTCTTACAAGTTTAGCCTCCTAGATTTAGTAGGCACTGGCCCTCTAAGAATTGGTCCTTTCCAGCCCCTTCCAGGTCTTCTCAAGTCCGACATAGCAGAATCCCCAGGTTTCAGTCCCAGGGGACACAGAAGACTAAGCAGTGGGGGGTTACTGTACCCAAATCAGGGAGTAGTAAGACTCCCCCCTATGGAAAACTGTCTCAATGACTTGCTTTTAAAATTTCCAAGCACTTCCCAACTGAATGCTCCTTTACGCGGAAAGATTGGTCTGCAGGCCAAAAACTGGGAACTCATTACCCAGGACAAATGGGTTTTAAATATAGTGTCCCAAGGATACAGATTTCACTTCCACACCTTACCAACACCAAGAGGGTGGCCAGATCTACCCCCAAATCAGTGGACGGAGGCCCAAAATCAAGTACTCTCTCTCTTAAGCATGGGGGCTATTCAGTTGGTACCAGAAGAGGAAAAGGGACAAGGGTTCTATTCGAGAATTTTCCTGGTACCCAGAAAAGGAAATGCATGGCATCATATCCTGGACTTTTCTACTCTAAATACCTTTCTGGTGTTTCCAAAATTCAAGATGCTGACTCTTCACCAGCTGCTTCCTGTGCTAGGCAAAGATGCCTGGTTGGCAACACTAGACTTAAAAGAAGCATACCTGCCCATCCCTATCAGGGAGTCTTGCAGAAGATACCTATGCTTCAAAGCAGGCTACATGCACTATCAGTTCTCTGCACTGCCCTTTGGCTTATCTGCTGTGCCCAGAATATTCACAAAGTGCCTAGCTCCAGTCATTGCATTCTGCATGCAAAGAAATATTCAAATTATACCCGTACATGGACGTTTGTCTAATTCAGGCAGAAAGCCAGGACATTTTGAATCATCTGGCCTTTGTTCAAAGGGTACTCACTTGTCTGGGGTACACCATAAATGAAAAGAAATCACACCTGGTACTCTGTCAACAAATTATATTCCTGGGAGCAAGCTTGAATACAACTTTCCAGATGGCTTTCCTCATGCCAGAGGAACGGATTAATTTGACAAGTTACTTCAAACAAGTGGCCACAAAAACCCAGATGTTCATCATGTTACACTGCTACAGTCATTACGCTTGGGTTATCCTGCTGTTAGGCAGTTCCCCAGTCGGCCTGAGTTCCAAAGTCTTGGTCCGGCGTCGGTTGCTGTCGCCTCCTCCCTGACGTCAGTGCGACAGGAGTATATAAGATGCAGCCAACGCCATTTTCTTCAGTCTTTCTTGCCGTGCGGTGCCCGAAGCAAAAGCAGTTCGCAAGTGCCGGTTGGCCGACTCCTGAGATTTTCATTCCGAATCCAGAACCGAAGTTTTCTACAAAGCTAAGTACCCAGTTGGGGAAACTTTTTCTTGCCTCAGACCGATGTCAGTAAAAGTTAATAACTGTATTTCTTGCGGGAAGCAAATACCTCATAAGGATTTCTATTCCTATTGTATCTCATGCCTAGGCCCAGACCACGACGTCACTGGTTGTCGGTTTTGTGCTAGGTTTAACAAGCGCACTATTAAACGTCGGTTTGATTTTGCCCGACATTATTTTGGCAGAAAATTTAATTACACCATGCCGTCGGAACTTCCGATGACTGGAATACATAAAAAGCGCAAAGACAAGGACAGGCATCCGAGGCCCAAAACTGACGACAAAGCCTCTTCTAGGTCGGTCGCTGGTTCTCCGGTTTTCAACGAGGAGCCTTCGCAGCCCCTGACGACCGCTTCTGCAGAACCACAGGCCGCCTCCAACTCCCACGTGCAGATGGCTGTGCCTTCGGACGCACAAGTCTTTCAGCCTACCGAGATTAACCCTTCAGAGGGATCCGGAGTAGCTGAGCAACCCGAAGCTTCAGAGGGTGTTTTCAGACCTATTCAGTTAAGCATTAAACCCCCTGCTAAGTCCAAGCCTCCTTTAAAAACAAAGAAACAAATACAGCATTCTCCAGGACAGAAAAACAAATCCCAAACGGCTACAGGTACACTGAGGTGCCAAAACTGCAACAATAAGAATACAATGAGGCACCAAAGTTGTACACTGCAAACTATCCACAGTAATTTTATTTAGAAAAAAGAACAGTAGGTGAGCGCTTTCACAACTCAGTATTGCTTCATCAGACAATGTTAATGCAGACCATGCTTGGTTAAATACTTAAGCAATCAGTGTGGTTTCAACCATTTAAAGCAATACAGTCAAAATAATTTAACAATTAGACACTGTTAGTACAAGCTTATGCAAACTATGTATTTAAAACTAACCTTAAAATACATGTCTCTCTATGAAAACCATCATTGTTGACCTTAATATATGTAAAAAGTATAAAAATGTATATAATATAAAAATATGTCCTATATAAAATCTTGAATATATATATATATAAGTAAATGCAAGAGCTTGATGAACCATAGTACCACATTAAAACCTAGAAATTAATGTTTAAGACGTCTTGCTTTAAGGCAAGGGACTAGTGAAGTACAGCCATTTAAGCCCGGATGTCTATCTACATTCAGCTTGATAATCCATTTCTGTTCTAGCTCTTCCGTATAGTTTTCTATGTCCCCACCTCTATTTGTCCTTAATACTTGTTGTAAAACCAAAAATTTGAAGCAGTGAGTACTGTTTGTATTTAAAATATGATTTGCTAGGGCATTAGACTGTTTCAAATTTTGTATATCCCTTGCATGGTCTAATATTCTATCTTTGAAAGTTCTCTTGGTTTTTCCTACATAATAGGCATGACATGCTTGACAAAAACTAAAATAAATAACATCTGTACTCTTACAATCAAAGTATTTCTTAGTATATAGCCTAAAATGTTTCATTGGATGAATATACTCATTTTTAGTATAAATGTACTGACAATTCCTGTATGGAAAAGTGCCTTGTCTGTTGGAAAGGTTTTTTCTATGGGGTTGATGTTCTTTATTACAAAGATGTTGCTTTAATGACACGTTGTTCTTGAAACTAAAACTTGGTGTATCACCGATCATAGGGACAAGGTCTGGTATTTCCTGTAATAAGTGCCAGTTCTTCTTAATGATATCTGTATACTTATTGATATCACTTGCAAATCGAAAAACTACTCTAAACTTATTCCTATCAATGTCTCTATTACCAGACGTTCTTATATCAGTTTCTTGAGAGCTCATATAAGGCTTACATCTTGTTGATCTAACTTTCCATGCCTCTGTTATCACATTCGTGATTTCTGAACTTGAGTAGCCTCTTTGCTCAAATTCACTGTGTAATTTATCCAGTGCCCCTGCAGCCTCTTCATCATTGTTATGTAGGCGTAAAGTTCTAAAAACTTGTCCTTTAAGAACATTTCTAGAAATGTGTCTCGGGTGCATACACGATTTATGAAGACAGGCATCGGTCCTAGTAGGTTTGTAGTAAATTTTTTCAGCTGTTTTAAATTAGTTTTAGTTACACTTACATCTAAAAAGTCAATGGAGGTGTCAGAAGATGTAAAAGAAAATTTCAAAAAATCTGTTGTACTATGTAAATAATCTACAAAATTACTGATATTGGAACCATGTCCTCTCCACAAAATAAAAATATCATCCACAAAACGTACAAACCAAAGGATACAATCATAATAAGGATTCAAGACCGATCAAACATACTCTTCTTCCCATCTTACTAATGATAGACTGGCGTAGCTGTTGGCACATGACGTGCCCATTGCTACGCCATTCATCTGTAGAAAGAACTCATCTTGGAAAGTAACAACGTTATTTTCAAGTATAATCTCTAGTAGGCTACAGACTAACAAAATCTTATCTGGTAAAAGCTTCCTATCTGTGTTAAGGAACTCTCTTACTTTATCAATTCCCCATGCATTCGGAATGCTCGTAAAAAGGGATTCAATATCCATAGTAAGGAATACAAATGCTTCATCATCATTAATAGTTTCCATTCTATCATGCAGACGCTGCAAAAACATGTTTGTATCTCTAAGAATAGTATGACAGCTGTTTAAGAACTCATGTAAAATACCCTCTAAATAAATCGATAAGGGCTCAGTACACCAACCTGCTCCTGATACAATGGGACGCATAGGAGGGGCAGTGATGTGTTTATGGATTTTGGGTAGGCCATATATTCTAGGAATTAAAGGTTTCTGTACCAAAAAATAATTAAACAAAGGTTCATCAATTAATCCTGTGATCAATAGATCAAATACTAAAAAACACACCTTGTCAATAATGTCAGTTACAGCTGCTTTAGTTAATATCTGGTAGACACGGTTATCTAGTAACAAGGTATTCATCTGACTAATATACAGATCTTTATCCATTAAAACAATTTTGCCACCTTTGTCAGCCTGCTTTATAACAAGGGAATTCAGATTCTGTAATTCATTCAAAGCCCTGTATTCTGGCGCAGTAAGGTTATAAAAGGTGCAACCATTAAAATCAGTGATATACATTTCTTTAAAAGCATGCTCACAAATGTCCACAAATCTTTGTATACCTGAAGGAGTAGGAGGTATATAGGTACTAGGTTTTTTATATATATTAATGTTTACATCATTATTGTTAGGAAAAATACACTTTAAACTTAAATTTCTACCTAGTAATTTTAGATCTGTTATCATTTCTATTAAATCTGCCTTTCTGGCAGGGATAAAGGATAGACCTTTATTCAATAAATCACACTGTTCATTAGTTAGTGGAAAGGAGGAAATGTTCACAATAAGATTATTTTCATTCTCCTTTTTTTCGAAAAATGCACAGTTCTGTCCACATGGTGTTCCCTTGTTGTGTTCACCATGGTTGGGTTGCTCTTGACCCGACCTCTGAATGGAAGAGCTGTCTTCAGAGTAAACTCTCCCACTTTCGGATTGTCTAAAAAAACGCTAATATCTTTAGCGTTAACTTGTACACTGTTTATAGGACTCTTACCTGCATTGTTAGCATTTCTTTGCTCTTCGTTCTGCTGTTTCTTCTCTGCATTTGATGTAGATGTGTCTCCGTAGACAGCTGGAACAGACGATGCAATCTTGGGGGCAGAAGTACTAGTGCTAACACTTTCCTTCGTATGTGTAGCTGTAGCTGCCATATTTGCATTCAAATTATTAGCGTGAAAACCGGAAGTGGAGGGCTGTGTTCCAATGTTTAGTGTCCTACTGCTCTCTGCATTCGTAGTGGCAGGATTCTGAGTGGTGGTTCTATTTATAGAGTCCCTTGGCCATGAGAATACATTATTATTTTTAAAATCGAGTTTGTCTCTGTTCAATTTATTTAATTTAATATTTTAATTTAATATTTTGAAGCTTCCTTTCATAAGCGCTAATATTTTCATGTAACTGGCCCATTTTATTCAAAGTAATGGCAGTAGAAAAAGTTTCAGATATCCTGTTTTCTAGAGTTACAATTTCCGTTTTTAATTCAGTCTCAAGTGGTGAAAAAAACTCTATAAGAAGCTCCATATATTTGGAACTAAAAGACAAATTCAATTCTTGCCACTTACGTAACAGTTCAGGATATGAATTTCCATATGTGGGCATATTTAATATGCGTAAACCACGAGGAATTACTTTTGCTTCCAATGAAGCTTGCAAATGCAGTCTCTGCCATTGTAGTCTTTTATATTTATATAGAAGATTTTCCAACCCCCTATATTGCACCTGAAATTCAAGCATCTCTTCCATGCCAGAAGCAATGTCCATTGCACTTGTCTGTACCTCAGTATTTAGTAGTGGATTTACTGGGACATCCAAGAGTTTAAGGAATCGACTGTGCTCATTCAATAATCCTTGATTAATGTCCATATCCATCTTTTTCAGAACCACAGTGTGTCCTTGGCAACGCAGGTAAGAGTCCTATAAACAGTGTACAAGTTAACGCTAAAGATATTAGCGTTTTTTTAGACAATCCGAAAGTGGGAGAGTTTACTCTGAAGACAGCTCTTCCATTCAGAGGTCGGGTCAAGAGCAACCCAACCATGGTGAACACAACAAGGGAACACCATGTGGACAGAACTGTGCATTTTTCGAAAAAAAGGAGAATGTAAATAATCTTATTGTGAACATTTCCTCCTTTCCACTAACCAATGAACAGTGTGATTTATTGAATAAAGGTCTATCCTTTATCCCTGCCAGAAAGGCAGATTTAACAGAAATGATAAGAGATCTAAAATTACTAGGTAGAAATTTAAGTTTAAAGTGTATTTTTCCTAACAATAATGATGTAAACATTAATGTATATAGAAAACCTAATACCTATATACCTCCTACTCTTCCAGGTATACAAAGATGTGTGGACATTTGTGAGCATGCTTTTAAAGAAATGTATACCACTGATTTTAATGGTTGCACCTTTTATAACCTTACTGCACCAGGATACAGGGCTTTGAATGAATTACAGAATCTGAATTCCCTTGTTATAAAGCAGGCTGACAAAGGTGGCAAAATTGTTTTAATGGATAAAGATCTGTGTATTAGTCAGATGAATACCTTGTTACTAGATAACCATGTCTACCAGATATTAACTAAAGCAGCTGTAACTGACATTATTGACAAGGTGTCTTTTTTAGTATTTGATCTATTGATCACAGGATTAATTGATGAACCTTTGTTTAATTTTTGGTACAGAAACCTTTAATTCCTAGGATATCTGGCCTACCCAAAATCCATAAACACATCACTGCCCCTCCTATGCGTCCCATTGTATCAGGAACAGGTTGGTGTACTGAGCCCTTATCGATTTATGTAGAGGGTATTTTACATGAATTCTTAAACAGCTGTCATACTATTCTTAGAGATACAAACATGTTTTTACAGCGTCTACATGAAAGAATGGAAACTATTAATGATGATGAAGCATTTGTATTCCTTACTATGGATATTGAATCCCTTTTTACGAGCATTCCGAATGCATGGGGAATTGATAAAGTAAGAGAGTTCCTTAACACAGATAGGAAGCTTATACCAGATAAGATTTTGTTAGTCTGTAGCCTACTAGAGATTATACTTGAAAATAACGTTGTTACTTTCCAAGATGAGTTCTTTCTACAGATGAATGGCGTAGCAATGGGCACATCATGTGCCGACAGCTACGCCAATCTATCATTAGTAAGATGGGAGGAAGAGTATGTTTTATCGGTCTTGAATCCTTATTATGATTGTATCCTTTGGTTTGTACGTTTCGTGGATAATTTTTTTATTTTGTCGAGAGTACATGGTTCCAATATCAGTAATTTTGTAGATTATTTACACAGTACAAGAGATTTTTTTAAATTTTCTTTTACATCTTCTGACACCTCCATTGACTTTTTAGATGTAAGTGTAACTAAAACTAATTTAAAACAGCTGAAAACTAGTATTTACTACAAACCTACTAGGACCAATGCCTGTCTTCATAAATCTAGTATGCACCCGAGACACATTTCTAGAAATGTTCTTAAAGGACAAATTTTTAGAACTTTATGCCTACATAACAATGATGAAGAGGCTGCAGGGGCACTGGATAAATTACACAGTGAATTTGAGCAAAGAGGCTACTCAAGTTCAGAAATCATGAATGTGATAACAGAGGCATGGAAAGTTAGATCAACAACGCACACCACAAACCCAGTCTCACATAGAACTATCACAACTGCAAACCAAACACATAAACACACAAAAACATAGTCGGAGGCGCTGATTAAAAATCTACCAAAACAACAGAGGCCTCCAAAGCAGACACCCAAGCAACCACCACCTCAAGACATAGCACATGCAACACATAGTTCACAAAGTCAGTGTGCTAAACAGTCACAGCCCTTAAGGCCAAACAACATGCCAGACACACTTGTAATAGGTGACTCCATAGTCAGACACACTGATGTCCTGTTCACCAGACTGAACAAGGAAAAGGTCACAGTAAGCTGCCTGTCGGGAGCTAGAATCCGCCACATAACACAAGCACTCAGATCACTCCACATCAAGTACAAATATGACTCAGTCATTGTACATGCTGGTGTGAACGACCTGAGACGTACCTCCCTGGACTACATGAAAAGAGACATAGAGGAGCTCTCTGATTATGTAGCCCAGGCTGGTATGACCCTGACCCTGAGCAGCATCTTACCCTCACCAAAAATGATGCCACAGTACAAAGACAAAATGATCAGTTTTAACAATTGGCTTAATTACTGGTGTCATTCAAAGAGGATCCAATGTCTGTCTGCTTGGGATGACATGCTCGACAAGCCACGCTGCTTCGCAAGGGATGGCTTGCACCTGTCACCCCTGGGCTTCCGGATATTGGCCAAGGCTCTTGCCACCCCCATAGTGCCTTTTTTAGGCAAGGCTCAAATGACAAACCTACCTCCCTAGAAAACACAAGTGGAAAAAAAATAAGGGTAATGCTGCTCAATGCCAGAAGTCTAAACCTCAAGATGCACGTCCTCAAAGCCCTCCTCAGTATGGAGAACATCAATGTCTGTGCGGTGACTGAAACCTGGTTCAAGGCTCCTGAGAGCACCCCAGCACTATCAGGTTTTACCTCATATCATGCTTTCCGGCCCCAAAACTTGGACCGAACCACAAAAGGAGGGGGAGTATCCATATTCATCAAAGATACCCACACCTTCAGGTTAGTGGCAACGCACGAAGCATCAGAGACCATCCAGGTGCAACTAACCATAGGCAAAACTGCCTTACAATTTGTAGCGTGCTACAGACCACCCTCTCAAACTCAGGAAACCCACACAGCCTTCCTGAAGACACTGGAGAGTATGAATGTCTCTCCAAATACCATCATATTGGGAGACTTCAACTACCCAAGCATAGACTGGGAACATTACTCAAGCCCAAACACCCTAGCCTAAAGGTTCCTAGAATTCGTAAACTCAAATGCGATGGAACAACTAGTCACCATTCCCACAAGAGGAGACAATATACTAGACCTGATCATCACAAACATGGGGACAAAATGCTCCACACCGGAAGTATATCCTCATTGGTAAGATCAGACCATAAATTAATCTCACTGGAAATCCACATCCGCCCACCCCTGCACAAAAAGACCACAGTGAAGAACTTCTCAAAAGCCAACTTCACACTTCTTAAGACTGAAGTGGTATCCTTCAAGGTCCCTGGGCCAGTGGAAACCACAACCCACACTGCTGAATCCTTTGCAAATGCCTTCTACGGGCACCTTCAAGAATGCATGGATCATGCAATCCCAAATAAAACCAAGACCCATTCCCGAAAGGCGCCCGGTCTGGTGGACCCCAGCCATAAACAAACTTTACAACAGAAGGAGGAAGCTACTACATGACAGAGCAAAATCCCTAAATGGGAAGGCATCTCTGATCAGTACTAGCAAAAAACTACGATCACTCATAAAATCATCCAAGGCCAACTTTGAGAGAAAAATGTAAAAGACACAAAAGACAATCACAAGGCCTTCTTTAGCTATGTTAGAAACCTGGGTGGAAACTCCCAGATATGCTCAGAGTTCGTCCAAAATGACAATAAATACACTGAACCCACTGACATTGCCAACATTCTGGCAGACAGGTTCAGTGCAAATTTCTCCTCCCTCCCCAAAAGGAGAAATAACTATCCCAGCAGAGTGTAGCCTCCCTAACATCTGAGATACCCAGGTGAGAGCCGCCCTCTCTAACGCTAAAAACACAGCATCAATGGGACCGGATGGTGTCCCGGGCTGTGTGCTACATGAACTCCAAGAGGAACTAAACCCAAACATAAGGCTGCTGTTTAATCTTAGCCTTACTACAGGATACGCCCAAATAGGGTACGGCAACAGTGGTCCCACTTCACAAAGGCGGTGCTTCTACGGACCCTGGAAATTACGCCCATAAGCTTGATGAGCCTGGTCTGCAAAGCTATGGAGAGGATCATTATGTAACTCATAAACAAAGACATTGGGGACCTACAGACATTGGATCCTACCCAATTTGGCTTTGTCAAGGGCAGATCCTGCCTTTTGAACTTGGTCGACTTTTTTGAAACAGTCACTAAGGCCATTGATGAGGGTAAGGCAGTTCACACAGCCTACCTTGACCTTGCAAAAGCCTTTGACACAATACCACACTCGGGCATCATAGACAAACTCATCAGCTTAAATGTAAACCCATATGTCATGAGATGGGTTGCAAACTGGCTCAAGGACAGAACCCACAGGGTCAGAGTTGCTGGAGCTATGTCAGACTCTAAGCCAGTCACAAGCGGTGTCCCACAGGGCTCAGTCCTGGGACCCCTCTTATTCGGCATTTATTTTTCCGAGGTACAGGCAAACCTAGGAGGATTGTGGCTGACAAAGTTCGCGGATGACTGCAAACTGGGCGCCATAATTGATACTCCGGCGGACACAAACATCTTTCAGAGAGGACTCATAGAAACGGATAATTGGTGCCAGAGCCATGGCCTTAAGCTTAATGCCAAAAAATGTATAGTCATACCCTTTGGGAAAAACAAGGTACCCACAAATTACCACATAGGTGGTAATCCATTAAGTATGGAAGAGGTAATCAGGGACCTAGGGACCCAGGTTGACAGTAACCTCTCATTTGACACTCAATTGCCAAAGTGGTTAGGAAGACCTTCTATATTGCCCACCTTATCATGAAGGGTTTCACATCTAGATCAAGAGAGGTCATTGTGCCCCTGTACTCATCTCTTATTAGGCCAATGATTGAGTACAATGCCCCATTTGGGATGTATCTTACCCGACACCTGCAGCAGTTGGAAAGACCCCAAAAGTTCCTCACCAAGGGGATAAAGGGTCTTAAACATATGTCATATGCTGCCTGACTGAAAAAACTCCAGCTCTATTCAGTCACATACAGCCTACTCAGAGGTGACCTGTGCCTAACGTACAAGGCCCTGTTCAATCCGGAATTAATGGACATGCCCCACCTCAAAAAATCCAAATCCATCAGAGCCACAAGAGCAAGAGACTTAAACCTCAACACAGAAATAAATAGGATGTGCTGGAGGGACAGATTCATAACCCAGAGGCTCCCTACACTCTGGAACAGAATCCCAATCCATGTTAGGCAGAGCCCCTCACTAACTCTATTCAAGAGAAGTCTTGACGAGTGGATGGGAGATCGTAGGTTTACCCCGGGGGTCATCTCTGTGTCACTACTAGACAGAGGCACAGTAAACTAAACCCTAAATGGGCGTAGTATTCTCATCCTAAGGGGTGGTGAAAGCAACACACACTCTGGCTAGGCTTATAAATGCCCTAGGGCAGATAGCTTAGTACTAACCTATGAACCTATGAACAAGATGTAAGCCTTATATGAGCTCTCAAGAAACTGATATGAGAACGTCTGGTAATAGAGACATTTATAGGAATAAATTTAGAGTAGTTTTTCGATTTGCAAGTGATATCAGTAAGTATACAGATATCATTAAGAAGAACTGGCACTTATTACAGGAAATACCAGACCTTGTCCCTATGATCAGTAATACACCAAGTTTTACTTTCAAGAACAACGTGTCATTAAAGCAACATCTTTGTAATAAAGAACATCAACCCCATAAAAAAAAACTTTCCAACTGACAAGGCACTTTTCCATGCAGGAATTGTGCAGCCTGTCAGTACATTTATACTAAAAATGAGTATATTCATCCAGTGAAACATTTTAGGCTATATTCTAAGAAATACTATGATTGTAAGAGTACAGATGTTATTTATTTTAGTTTTTGTCAAGCATGTCATGCCTATTATGTAGGAAAATCAAAGAGAACTTTCAAAGATAGAATATTAGAACATGTAAGGGATATACGAAATTTGAAACAGTCTAATGCCCTAGCAAATCATATTTTAAATACAAACAGTACTCACTGCTTCAAATTTTTGGTTTTACAACAAGTATTAAGGACACATAGAGGTGGGGACATAGAAAATTATACGGAAGAGCTAGAACAGAAATGGATTATCAAGCAGAATGCAGATAGATAGCCGGGCTTAAATGGCTGTACTTCACTAGTCCCTTGCCTTAAAGCAAGACGTCTTAAACATAATTTCTAGGTTTTAATGTGGTACTATGGTTCATCAAGCTCTTGCATTTACTTATATATATTCAAGATTTTATATAGGACATATTTTTATATTATATACATTTTTATGCTTTTTACATATATTAAGGTCAACAATGATGGTTTTCATAGAGAGACATGTATTTTAAGGTTGGTTTTAAATACATAGTTTGCATAAGCTTGTACTAACAGTGTCTAATTGTTAAATTATTTTGACTGTATTGCTTTAAATGGTTGAAACCACACTGATTGCTTAAGTATTTAACCAAGCATGGTCTGCATTAACATTGTCTGATGAAGCAACACTGAGTTGTGAAAGCGCTCACCTACTGTTCTTTTTTCTAAATAAAGTTACTGTGGATAGTTTGCAGTGTGTAACTTTGGTGCCTCATTCTATTCTTATTGTTGCAGTTTTGGCACCTCAATGTACCTGTAGCCGTTTGGGATTTGTTTTTCTGTTTCTGTTTTACTCGGCCAAGGACACACTGTGTTTTTGAAAAAGATGGATATGGACATTAATCAAGGATTATTGAATGAGCACAGTCGATTCCTGAAACTCTTGGATGTCCCAGTAAATCCACTACTAAATACTGAGGTACAGACAAGTGCAATGGACATTGCTTCTGGCATGGAAGAGATGCTTGAGTTTCAGGTGCAATATAGGGGGTTGGAAAATCTATATAAATATAAAAGACTACAGTGGCAGAGACTGCATTTGCAAGCTTCATTGGAAGCAAAAGTAATTCCTCGTGGTTTACGCATATTAAATATGCCCACATATGGAAATTCATATCCTGAACTGTTACGTAAGTGGCAAGAATTGAATTTGTCTTTTAGATCCATCTATATGGAGCTTCTTATAGAGTTTTTTTCACCACTTGAGACTGAATTAAAAACAGAAATTGTAACTCTAGAAAACAGGATATCTGAAACTTTTTCTACTGCCATTACTTTGAATAAAATGGGCCAGTTACATGAAAATATTAGCGCTTATGAAAAGAAGCTTCAAAATATTAAATTAAATAAATTGAACAGAGACAAACTCGATTTTAAAAATAATAATGTATTCTCATGGCCAAGGGACTCTATAAATAGAACCACCACTCCGAATCCTACCACTACGAATGCAGAGAGCAGTAGGACACTAAACATTGGAACACAGCCCTCCACTTCCAGTTTTCGCGCTAATAATTTGAATGCAAATATGGCGGCTACAGCTACACATACAAAGGAAAGTGTTAGCACTAGTACTTCTGCCCCCAAGATTGCATTGTCTGTTCCAGCTGTCTACGGAGACACATCTACATCAAATGCAGAGAAGAAACAGCAGAACGAAGAGCAAAGAAACGCTAACAACGCAGGTAAGAGTCCTATAAACAGTGTACAAGTTAACGCTAAAGATATTAGCATTTTTTTAGACAATCCGAAAGTGGGAGAGTTTACTCTGAAGACAGCTCTTCCATTCAGAGGTCGGGTCAAGAGCAACCCAACCATGGTGAACACATCAAGGGAACACCATGTGGACAGAACTGTGCATTTTTCGAAAAAAAGAAGAATGTAAATAATCTTATTGTGAACATTTCCTCCTTTCCACTAACCAATGAACAGTGTGATTTATTGAATAAAGGTCTATCCTTTATCCCTGCCAGAAAGGCAGATTTAACAGAAATGATAAGAGATCTAAAATTACTAGGTAGAAATTTAAGTTTAAAGTGTATTTTTCCTAACAATAATGATGTAAACATTAATGTATATAAAAAACCTAATACCTATATACCTCCTACTCTTCCAGGTATACAACGATTTGTGGACATTTGTGAGCATGCTTTTAAAGAAATGTATACCACTGATTTTAATGGTTGCACCTTTTATAACCTTACTGCACCAGGATACAGGGCTTTGAATGAATTACAGAATCTGAATTCCCTTGTTATAAAGCAGGCTGACAAAGGTGGCAAAATTGTTTTAATGGATAAAGATCTGTGTATTAGTCAGATGAATACCTTGTTACTAGATAACCGTGTCTACCAGATATTAACTAAAGCAGCTGTAACTGACATTATTGACAAGGTGTCTTTTTTAGTATTTGATCTATTGTTCACAGGATTAAGTGATGAACCTTTGTTTAATTATTTTTTGGTACAGAAACCTTTAATTCCTAGGATATATGGCCTACCCAAAATCCATAAACACATCACTGCCCCTCCTATGCGTCCCATTGTATCAGGAACAGGTTGGTGTACTGAGCCCTTATCGATTTATGTAGAGGGTATTTTACATGAATTCTTAAACAGCTGTCATACTATTCTTAGAGATACAAACATGTTTTTACAGCGTCTACATGAAAGAATGGAAACTATTAATGATGATGAAGCATTTGTATTCCTTACTATGGATATTGAATCCCTTTTTACGAGCATTCCGAATGCATGGGGAATTGATAAAGTAAGAGAGTTCCTTAACACAGATAGGAAGCTTTTACCAGATAAGATTTTGTTAGTCTGTAGCCTACTAGAGATTATACTTGAAAATAACGTTGTTACTTTCCAAGATGAGTTCTTTCTACAGATGAATGGCGTAGCAATGGGCACGTCATGTGCCAACAGCTACGCCAGTCTATCATTAGTAAGATGGGAAGAAGAGTATGTTTGATCGGTCTTGAATCCTTATTATGATTGTATCCTTTGGTTTGTATGTTTTGTGGATGATGTTTTTATTTTGTGGAGAGTACATGGTTCCAATATCAGTAATTTTGTAGATTATTTACACAGTACAACAGATTTTTTGAAATTTTCTTTTACGTCTTCTGACACCTCCATTGACTTTTTAGATGTAAGTGTAACTAAAACTAATTTAAAACAGCTGAAAACTAGTATTTACTACAAACCTACTAGGACCAATGCCTGTCTTCATAAATCTAGTATGCACCCGAGACACATTTCTAGAAATGTTCTTAAAGGACAAGTTTTTAGAACTTTACGCCTACATAACAATGATGAAGAGGCTGCAGGGGCACTGGATAAATTACACAGTGAATTTGAGCAAAGAGGCTACTCAAGTTCAGAAATCACGAATGTGATAACAGAGGCATGGAAAGTTAGATCAACAAGATGTAAGCCTTATATGAGCTCTCAAGAAACTGATATGAGAACGTCTGGTAATAGAGACATTGATAGGAATAAGTTTAGAGTAGTTTTTCGATTTGCAAGTGATATCAATAAGTATACAGATATCATTAAGAAGAACTAGCACTTATTACAGGAAATACCAGACCTTGTCCCTATGATCGGTGATACACCAAGTTTTAGTTTCAAGAACAACGTGTCATTAAAGCAACATCTTTGTAATAAAGAACATCAACCCCATAGAAAAAACCTTTCCAACAGACAAGGCACTTTTCCATGCAGGAATTGTGCAGCCTGTCAGTACATTTATACTAAAAATGAGTATATTCATCCAATGAAACATTTTAGGCTATATACTAAGAAATACTATGATTGTAAGAGTACAGATGTTATTTATTTTAGTTTTTGTCAAGCATGTCATGCCTATTATGTAGGAAAAACAAACAGAACTTTCAAAGATAGAATATTAGAACATGTAAGGGATATACGAAATTTGAAACTGTCTAATGCCCTAGCAAATCATATTTTAAATACAAACAGTACTCACTGCTTCAAATTTTTGGTTTTACAACAAGTATTAAGGACAAATAGAGGTGGGGACATAGAAAACTATACGGAAGAGCTAGAACAGAAATGGATTATCAAGCTGAATGCAGATAGATATCCGGGCTTAAATGGCTGTACTTCACTAGTCCCTTGCCTTAAAGCAAGACGTCTTAAACATTAATTTCTAGGTTTTAATGTGGTACTATGGTTCATAGGTTCATACTAGGCTATCTGCCCTAGGGCATTTATAAGCCTAGCCAGAATGTGTTTGGCTTTCGCCACCCATTTTAAATTTATTTTGCTATGCCCTTTTTCGAGGTTAGTATACTGTGCCTCTGTCTAACAGCGACACAGAAGTGATACCCGGGGTAAACCTATGATCTCCCATCCACTCATCAAGATTCCTCTTGAAGAGAGTCACTGAGGGACTCTGCCTAACCTGGACTGGGATTTTATTCCAGAGTGAAGGGAGCCTCTGGGTTATGAATCTGTCCCTCCAGCATGTCCTATTTATTTCAGTGCTGAGGTTCAAGTCTCTCGAGTGCGTAGCTCGATGGGATTTGGATTTTCTGAGGTGCAGCATGTCCATTAATTCCGGGTTGGACATGGCTTTATACGTCAGGCACAGAGCGCCTCTGAACAGGCGGTATGCCACTGAGTAGAGCTGGAGTTTCTTTAACCGGGCAGCATATGGCATCTGTTTGAGCCCTTTGATCCTCTTGGTGAGGTACTTTTGGGGTCTTTCCAGTTGCTGCAGGTGTCTGGTAAGGTACATCCCAAAAGGGGCATTGTACTCAATTATGGGCCTGATGAGGGATGAGTAAAGAGGCACAATGACCTCCCCTGATCTAGATGTGAATCCCTTCATGATTAGGTGGGCTATATAAAATGTTTTTCTAACCACTTTGGCCACGTGGTTGTCAAATGAGAGATTGCTATCAACTTGGGTCCCCAGGTCCCTAATTACTTCTTCTGTACTTAATGGATTACCACCTATATGGTAATTTGTGGGCACTTTGATTTGCCATAGGGGATGACTATACACTTTTTGGCATTTAGCTTGAGGCCATGGCTCTGGCACCAGTTGTCTGTTTCTATGAGGCCCTTTGGGAGGATGCTTGTGTCGGCTGGAGAGTCGATTATGGCGCCCAGTTTGCAGTCATCTGCGAACTTGGTCAGCCACAGTCCTTCCATGTTGGCCTGTACCTCCGAGAAATATATACTGAACAAGAGAGGTCCCAGGACTGAGCCTTGTGGGACACCACTTTTAACTGGTTTGGAGTCTGACATGGCTCCAGCAATTCTAACCATGTGGTTCATCAAGTTCTTGCATTTACTTATATATATATATATTCAAGATTTTATATAGGACATATTTTTATATTATATAAATTTTTATACTTTTTACATATATTAAGGTCAACAATAATGGTTTTCATAGAGAGACATGTATTTTAAGGTTTGTTTTAAATACATAGTTTGTGTAAGCTTGTACTAACAGTGTCTAATTGTTAAATTATTTTGACTGTATTGCTTTAAATGGTTGAAACCACACTGATTGCTTAAGTATTTAACCAAGCATGGTCTGCATTAACATTGTCTGATGAAGCAACACTGAGTTGTGAAAGCGCTAACCTACTGCTCTTTTTTCTAAATAAAGTTACTGTGGATAGTTTGCAGTGTGTAACTTTGGTGCCTCATTCTATTCTCCAGGACAGGCCTCCATGCCTAAGAAACAAATGCTCAGAATGGCCGAAGACCTAATCACTCTGATCAGGGGTTCCCATCCCCCTCCTGATAAAAGGCCCAGACAGGATGCAGACTATGACTCATCCGGCCAGGTGTCCATTTCTTCAGATTCATCTTCAGACCTAGGATATTCTTTACCCCTTATGAGGACTCTGATGCTGAGGAATCAATTCCATCAGCCTCTCCGCCTGAGGACTACTCCTTTGGGGAAACCTTACATACCATGAGGGAGCATTTCCATTGGGAAGGCCAGGATTACTCTGAATCCAAGAAAAGGCTCAGAGGCTTCCTTTTATTACCTCATCACAGACCCCTGGCTATTCCGCCAGTGTTAGACATTGCGGATGATGTGTATACTGAATCCAGCTTAAATTCTGACTGCTTACCTCCAGCCCCAGTTAAACTTGACAGATACTATAGAGTCCCTGACTTACACAAATTTCTGTATAAAAGCCCTGTTTCTGACCCTGAAACTATGTCACAGGGACCCAAAGGGATTAAGGCCTCATCAGCAAAAAATCCAGTCCCCTCTGACAGATATTCCAGAGCATTTGACAGATGGGGAAAGAAAGTATATACGTCTGCAACCTTAGCAATGAGAGCCTTAAATTGCCAGTTTCACATGCTAAAATATCAGCAATTTGTGATGTCTCAGTTGAAACAAAACATGCTTCCAGATTCAGATCCTCCTAATTTTAAAGAAATGCAGGATTTATTGCATACAGTTGAACAAGTGGGAAAGCATACTTTGCAATGTGGTTTTGATTCTTTAGAGACCTCCTGTAGAGCAGCAGTTACAGGCTCTGTCATTAGAAGGCATGCTTGGTTAAAAGAACATACGTTACCAGATCATGTTAAAGCAAAATTATTGGATGCACCTTTGCAACAGGATGTGTTATTTGGAGTTAAGACAGAAGAGGTATTAAAGAAAATGGAGGATAAGGCAAAATCTATGCAAAAGGTGAAAGGTTTCGTACAGGTTCAGCCTCCAAGATTTAGCAGAAATTGGCCAACAAAGAATTGGTCCTTTCCAGTTTCAGACAGACCTCAAAGGGGCAGATACAGACGTCCAAGAGGTAGAGGTCAACCACAAGGTCCTTACAGACCTCGACAATGGAGTGCACCAGGCCAGAAAGAAGGGGAAGACAGGCCCCAACGATATAAAAAGCAGCCTCAATGACTTCCCATTACAGCTGCCAAACAACTCTCTCTTGGCAGCCCCCTTGGGAGGAAAACTGGCATTTTTCTATCACAGTTGGCATTGGATCACCAAAGACAAATGGGTTCTCAACATTGTATCTCAAAGTTACAGGTTCCACTTTCACACTCTGCCAAGGTTAAAAGGAATGCCAAATCTTCCTCCAAATCAATAGGCAGAGGCTCAAGAACAAATTACAGCACTCATGGAAATGAGAGCTATTCAAAAGGTACCACCACAAGAGCAAGGACAAGGATTTTATTCAAGACTCTTTCTGGTTCCAGAAAGGACAAAGCCTGGAGGCCCATTCTGGATCTTTCTTCTCTAAACACTTACCTGGATGTTCCGAAATTGAAAATGTTGACACTACAGCAGCTTCTACCCATGCTGGGCAAGAAAGCTTGGCTCGTGACCTTGGACCTCAAGGAGGCATACCTGCATGTCCCTATCAGACAAAACTGCAGAAGATACCTCAGATTCCTAGCAGGTTCAATGCACTATCAATTCTCTGCACTGCCCTTTGGCTTATCCACTGCGCCCAGGGTCTTCACAAAGTGCCTGGCACCAGTAATTGCATTTTGCAGACAGAAAGGAATTCAAATTTATCGTACCTGGACGACTGCCTGATTCAAGCAGAGAGCAAGGACATTCTTCTAAAGCATCTGGCATTTGTAAAAAAGTTATTAAGTTACCTGGGGTACACAGTAAACGAAAAGAAATCAAAGCTAGTGCCCTCACAAGAGATAATATTCCTGGGTGCCAGCTTGAACACAACGGCCCAGATGGCTTATCTCATGCCAAACAAGCAAGGACAACTGACTCAATACTTTCAATTGATGGCAACAAAAACCCAACTCCCTGCAAGAAAAATTCTGCAGGTCTTGGGTTACATGGCATCTTGCATATACTAATTCCATATGCCAGAATGCATATGAGGAAACTACAATGGTACCTAAAGAGTGTATGGTCTCAACACTGTCAAAGTTTGGAAACAGTTATACCACTAATTCCTTGCCTTCAGCAGGAGTTTTGATGGTGGGCTCAAGCTTGTCACCTCAACAAGGGACAGCCTTTTACTCAACCCACAGCCAGGCAAACACTGACAGCAGATGCATCGGATTACGCCTGGGGAGCACACATGGCAGGAAAATGTATTCAGGGCAAGTGGCCCACAGAACAAAGGCATCTTCACATCAATCAAAAAGAGATGTTAGCTGTACAGAATGCCCTTATAGCTTTCAAGGACCTGCTGCATCCAGGACAACTATTACTAAAGACAGACAACACCACAGTTATGTGGTACATAAACAAGCAAGGGGGCACTCACTCCTACCCCCTCTGCAGACAGGCCATGACCTTGTGGAACACAGCTCTAAACTATCAAGTTCATCTGCAAGCACAATTCCTGCCAGGAGAGAAAAACACACTGGCAGACGACTTAAGCAGAAACATCATGGATCCCCACGAATGGGAATTGAATCCACAAATATTCAGAATGATAACACAGAAATGGTGGAGCCCGGACATAGATTTGTTTGCATCCCCAATGAACTACCAGCTACTGAGATTCTGCACAAGGAGTTACCATCCACAAGCATGGAAAGTGGATGCCCTCTCATTCAGCTGGAGAAACCTACAAGTATATGCTTTCCCACCACTACCTCTCCTTCCAAAGGTACTCATAAAAGCCAGGCAAGAAGAGCCAAAGATGATCCTGATTGCTCCAGACTGGCCACGCCAGCACTGGTACCCAATCTTAAAGAATTTAGCATAAGAACCACCCTGGATATTGCCTCAAATCCCACATCTGCTGACTCAGCACAACAATCAGATACTTCACAGTCAGCTAAAGACCTTAAACCTAGCTGCATGGAAAATTCCTTAGTCAAGCAAGCACTGCCTCTCTCCAAAGCTGTAAAGGATGTCATTCTGGAGGCCAGAAGGCCTAGTACCAGAAAAGCCTATTTGGATAAATGGAAGAGATTCTGTGCCTGGAACCAGGCTCACAGCCTTGACCCTCTTGTCCAACACATTCCTCAGATTCTACAATATTTAACTGAGATGCTGGGCAAAGGCCTCTCCTTTTCATCCATCAAGATCCACGCCTCTGCCATCTCTGCTCATTACAACACGGATCCACCAATTTTCTCTAATCCTTTGCTAAAACAGTACCTCAGAGGGGCTAAAGACATAAGACTGCCCCGTAGACCACCTACTCCAACTTGGGACTTCAACTTTGTTTTGGAAAAATTAACTTTACCTCCCTTTGAGCCAGCTAACACAGCAGAATTAAAATATGTCTCTTGGAAAACTGCTCTGCTCCTGGCAATAACATCATCACGAAGAGTTTCAGAATTACAGGCACTAATGGCAGTGGAACCTTTCCTCATTTTCCACCAGGACAGGGTGTCTTTAAGAACTAACCCTACGTTTATGCCAAAGGTGGTTTCAAGTGTGGCTCTAAACCAAACTATTCACTTGCCAACTTTTTATCCAAAGCCACAGAATAAAGGGGAGAGACTACTGCATTCTTTGGACATTCACAGGCAGTTACGCTTCTACTTGGACAAAACCAAAGCTTTCAGATAATCTGAGCAATTACTGGTAGCATATGCTGCAGGAGCACAGGGAAAAGCCATTTCAAAACAGACTATTTCAAAATGGATAGGACATTGTATACATTTCTGCTACACACACCATGGGAAACCTATACCTAGCAGCATCAGATCTCACTCTACCAGGGCAACAGCCACTTCAACTGCCTACCTCAGAGGAGTGCCTACCAAGGATATTTTGGAAGCAGCAACATGGAGTTCTGTGCATACCTTCACCAAGCATTACTATCTGCATTTATACTCTAAATCCAAAGCTGGCTTCACCACTGCTGTGCTGCAGGGCCTTATAGCCACACCTAATGCCTTATAGAACCAGCCACCCTACCTCAGCTTTGGGATTCTACCCACGTGTAATGACTGCAGCAGTGTAACACGATGAACATAGTACAGTTTTGTACCTACCATGAATGTAGATGTTTGAGTGTAATACACTGCTGCAGTCCAGGTTACCCTCCCTCCTTCCCCTCTTACTTGCTGGTACATACCTATGTCTTCTACCCTTTACTACCTATGGGGAGTATTTGCTGGTAACTGAAAGTTGTTGTTTGCTTTTCTTATCTATGTTTTATTAGCAATTTGAATTGCCTACCCATTTGGGAGCACCTGACATCTGGGGCAAGAAAAACTGTAGAAAATGGCGTCGGCTGCATCTTGTATACTCCTGTCGCACTGACGTCAGGGAGGAGGCGACAGCAACTGACGCCAGACCAAGACTTTGGAACTCAGGCCGACTGGGTAACCGCCTGACGGCAGGATAACCCAAGTGTAATGACTGCAGCAGTGTATACATTCAAACATCTACATTTATGGTAGGCACAAAACTGTACTTTATCTGCAAGGCAAATACTGCAATCCTTGGGGTTCATGGCCTCATGCATTCTTCTAATTCCATATGCAAGGCTGCATATGAGGAAACTGCAATGGTATCTCAAAAGCTTATGGTGTCAACATTCACAGGATCTAGAAGCAATGATTCCTGTCATACCTTGCCTACACCTAGAGTTCCTTTGGTGGGCAGAGGCCTGTCACCAAAACAGAGGATTACCATTCACACTACCCCCTGCCGCCCAAACCTTAACAACAGACGCATCAGACTATGCATGGGGGGCCCACCTGGCAGGGAAGTGCATTCAGGGCAAATGGAACCCAAGTCAAATGCACCTACACATAAATCAAAAGGAAATGTTAGCTGTACAAGATGATCTGACAGCCTTCAAGGACCACATTCTTCCAGGACAACTAATGGTAAAGACGGACAACACCATGGTCATGTGGTACATAAGCAAGCAGGGGGGTACACACTCCCACCCCCTCTGCAGACTAGCCATGGCATTGTGGAACACAGCCTTGAGCTACCAAGTGAATCTACAAGCTCAATTCCTGCCAGGGAAACTAAATACACTGGCAGATGGACTAAGCAGAAACCTCATGGACCCACACAAGTGGAAACTAGAACGAAGGATTTTCAACATGTTGACAAGCAAATGGGGGAGCCCAGATATAGACCTGGTTGCCTCACCCCAGAATAATCAATTGGAAAATTTTTGCACAAGGATTCCCCACAAACTATCTTGGAAAGTGGATGCTCTTGGAAGTGGATGTGGAGCCTTCAACTGGAAAAACATATCAGTTTATGCCTTTCCTCCTCTGCCTCTGCTCTTCAAGGTACTATTAAAGATCAAACAGGACAAGCCAAGGACAATTTTAATTGCACCAGACTGGCCACGCCAACAATGGTGCCCCCTCCTGCGCAGTGTGTCATGCTTGGCCCCATGGCACCTGCCTCAGACTCCTTCCCTGTTGTCTCAGCAGGAGAACTAGATTCTGCACCCTCAGCTGCAAACCCTGAACCTAGCAGCCTGGCTAATTACCTAATCTCTCCTTTACCACCCCCTCAGTATATCAGTGATGGATGTCATTTTAGAGGCTAGAAGGCCAAGCACTAGAAAATCTTATGCTGCAAAATGGAAAATATTTTGTACCTGGAACCAGTCTCAAGGGATGAGTGCAGCAGTGCCCAATTTACCTCAGATTCTACAATATTTGACTGAGATGCTTTATAAGGGCTTGTCCTTTTCCTCCATCAGAATTCATGCCTCAGCCTTTTCAGCTCATTATAGCACAGAGCCTCCCTTCTTCTCTCACCCACTGCTCACGTAGTTCCTCAGACGGGCCAAAAATTTAAGGCCACCCAGGGGAGCCCCAACTCCAGTCTTGGACCTTAACTTTGTCTTGGAGAAACTCACACTTCCTCCTTTTGAGCCAGCTGCTACTGCAGATTTAAAATTCCTTTCCTGGAAAACAGCTTTCCTTTTAGCTATCACGTCTGCAAGAAGGGTATCTAAATTGCAGGCCCTTATGGCAGTGGAGCCTTTCATCATCTTTCATGCAGACAGGGTGTCTCTCAGAACCAATCCCTCCTTCATGCCCAAGGTGATATTCAGTGTGGCCCCTAATCAGTCCATTCATTTGCATACCTTCTTTCCTAGCCCACAGAACAAAGGGGAACAGATATTGCACTCCTTAGATGTGCACAGACAACTTAGATTCTACTTGGACAGGACTAAACCTCAAAGGAAATCTGAACAATTACCGGTGGCATTTGCTGCAGGGACAGAGGGGAAAGCTATTTCAAAGCAAATCCTTTCAAAATGGATAGGTCACTGCATTCATTTCTGCTGTAATGAAGGTGTGTTGACTGCTCTAGGATGTGATGTAATTTGAATTCCTTCTTTTAAATTCATTTGATGAAAGTAACTAATTGTATCTGATGAAGTCTCTTTAACTTATTTAGAAATGAGACGAAAGCGCTTATACATTTGGATATTCTACAATTTTAACCTTGGATCACAGTAACATTTTGGTGTGTTCACATAAACATTTGCCTGCTCCATTCTACTTTCTGGTTGACTAGTGATTTCTGCTATAAGCATCATGGAAAACCTATCCCACAGGGCATCAGACCCCATTCAACCAAGGCTGCATCTACCTCTACAGCCTTTCTCATGGTTGTCCCTACAATGTATATCTTAGAAGTTGCTACCTGGAGTTCCGTACATACTTTCACCAAGCATTATCATTTGCCAATTTTCTTTAAATCCAGAGCTGGTTTTGCCACTGCAGTCTTGCAGGGCCTTATAGCTGGTCCGAATTCTATTTAAATTCCTCCTCCCAACCTTAGCTTTGGTAATCTACCCAAATGTAATGACTGCAACAGTGAAACACGAAGAACATAGTACAGTTGTGTACACTTACCATAAATGTAGATGTTTGAGTGTATTCACTGTTGCAGTCCTGGTTACCCTCCCTCCAGCTCCCTTTCTTCTTTTGGCTATACCTCTAGTCTCACTATGCTCAAAAAGCTTTTTGGTGTATTTGCTTTTTTGTTGGAGGTATATCCTCATATTATAGATTTTATTGCTTCCCATTAGCCCCATCTGGGGCAAGAAAAACTAATGTAATGGTGTCGGCTGCATGTTTTATACCTCTGAAGACCTGACGTCATGGAAGAAGGGACAGCAACTGACGCAGGACCCAAGACTTTGTTAATCAGGCCGACTGAGGGCTACTGCAAGTAGATAACCCAAATGTAACATTGAATACACTCAAACATCTACATTTATGGTAAGTGTACACAACTGTACTTTTTATCATTTTGACATTGCTTAAAAAAGGCTCCAAGGGTGGAAAAAGTTTTAGCCAATATCTGAAAGCACGGGTATGTGTGTGTGGGAGGGGTTGGGATAGGTGCAGACAATCCTTGATAAAGCAAAAATGGATTGTTAACCATATCCTCCCATGCTGATAGAGATTGGATCCCCCTGGAGTGACACCAGAAACTAAGCCAGTTGTAAAATCAGTCATTTTCTGTTCATACTGTGGCATCATCCTAGGTAAAAATAGAATGCTACTCAATGCAAGGTGTGCACCTGTTTGCTAAACATATTCAGATAGATCCGTAATATATCTTTTCATGTAGTCCAATGAGTTATGTCTCAGGACATTTGCACCCACATAGACTATGATAGAATCATATTGTCACATGTGGTGCAGTGACTTGATTGCATAGTTGATATTATAGATCCTATCTCCAGATAGGCAACTGACCATTAGCTTCTCCTTGTCCAACCTAGTGAGAGGGTCATCTTTGTGTTGTATAATAGAATTCCCTATTACAAGAGTATTAGGTATAGTGTTTGCTTGCCATATGAGCTTTGTGTTTGGGGACTGTTGGGTGTAGGCTTATGTTTGGTGTTAGGTGTTGTTTTTTTGTATGTGCTTTAGTGACTGCTGAGGATAGGTGTTGCTATTAAATGGTTTAGGAGGTCTTTGACATTTCGAAGGTTTCTTTTAAATGCCATAGCATAACAAGGTGTATGTGTTTTTATGGTAAGCGGTATGTGTGTAGGATGTAGTGTGTGTGTTCTTAACTACTTCATTAGTAAGCAACATTTTAGCCTCCAAGAATGTTATGTATGCACATCTCTCACATACTGTGTTAGTTTAAGAATTAAAAGGTTGTCAGAGTACATGGGACAACTACTACGTTGTCTCAGGATACCCATGTCTACCAACCTAGCCACAGATACATTAAGAAAATGCATGACCATATTGTCAGGACCTGTGTTATGGTTTAGAGACTTGGTTTTACATTGGGTTACTTGCATGGTGTCTGGAATTTAGGCTAGCTGTTTGCCTTCCAAGATGGCTGCACATTAAGTAACAGCTTAACTCTAGCTCTCCCTGTGTGAAAACAGAAACTCAACAGAGAAGGCCAGTAGACTTTTGTGTTTATGGGTACATTTCAGTAACTGTCTAGTAAGTGTACTGTCTGGATGCCAAGAAAAAAAAAACAGACCACCAGGAAAAAAATCAGCTTTCAAAAGTGATGAAGAGACACTGAGCGGGGAATGTTCTGCAGCTGTTCAGCAAAAAGCAGTGCAACCTACAGACATGACTTCCAGTAACCTACAGGAAGATAAAAGACAACTGCGCACAGACCTGGTTAAAATAAACAAAACACTGATGGAGAGTATATGAACACAAATAACAAAATGCTGGAAAAAATGGAATAAGCTTTTAACAGATATTCAGATGAGGTGAAAAAGCTGCAAAAATCTGAGGTTGAAATGAAAAGTCTGGCTGAATATGAGACTGCTCAGGAAGAGATGTTTAAAAAAATAATAGAATATTAGGACAGAATACTTTGAGAAAACTTGAGAAATTCAGCTGTACTAGAGAACCTGAAAGGAACAAACTGCATTCATTCTGTGCAAGCATAAGTAAGCAACTGGACTAGTATTCCACAGCAGGAGTTATCTGAAAGGGCACATCATGTGTATGCTCCAAACCTGGTTATAAGAAAACAGCCTAGACCTTTAATAGTAAAGATGCAATCCTACCAGTAGAAGGAGTTGATTCTGACAAAACTGTGACAGAAGGACAAAATACTAAAAGTGGGAGGCAGCAGAGTATTTGTGAAGAAAGATTACTCATCGTACACCAGGCAGAAGAAAATTAAATTCATTCCACTATTTATGGACTGTCAAGAAGCAAGTGTGAGATTCAAACTACTGTATCCAGCTGCTTTCAACGTATTCTTGCCTGGAGGGACACAATCATTTTTTGATGAAGTACATGCCAAGGAGGAAATACGAAAGTTTGTCCAACAAAAACTGAGCTCTGAAACAGAAGGTGATTCTGCTTCTTGTTCTGCTGGTAATAAAGACCACAGAGAGAGTGTACCTGTGAAACTTTTTGCATTGTTTCAATGGAAAATGCTAGAGAGAAGGAAGGGAGCACGAGAGTTGACTACAGGAATCAAGAGTACATTGGAAGTGAAGTAGAGACAGGATTTGGGAGATGGAGATGAACAGTAATAAAACCAGTAACTTAATGTAGGATTGCATGCAGTAATTATATTTGTGAAGTGTGACAGAACAAGAAAATCTGGAAATATTGGACTTTTTCAGAATTTGTTGGGCTTGTGGGGGACTCTAATATATATGCCCTATTTCATGTCATTAATGTTCAGAAAAATGCTTTGGAAGGAGGAAGAGAGGGGAGAAAGTTAACTAAGTAAAGAAAACATTTTTCCTGAATAGTACTATTTTTGTGGTGTATGGTTTTCTTTGCATGCTTTAACATAAAGTGTTCTTAATTATTTTAAGTGCTATGGGGATTATAAATAGGTGCTGCTGTTTTTTTTTTCTTTCTCCATTCTCTCTTTCTTGTTCAGTTTTGAGAAATGTAGGCACTGCAGTGTAAAAAAAACTGGATTAAAGAGCACGACAAAAGAAAAATAAATGTGCTTTTTTCTCATTCATGCATGAGGGAATGACTGGATTAGGACCTTAGACTGATTTAGTAACAAGTTTTAAGAGAACGCAAGTACATGAGAAAGAATATTAAATAATGTTATGAGGCTTTTTTTCTAGCAAATGTATGCTTAGTAGTGATTCTGTATCTGGTTATCATGTTTCCATGGAGACAATCTGATAATGAGAAATTAGCTGTTTGGTACTCATATCTCTATGGAGACAGTCTGATGAGAAATTGGTTACAGTCTGGTGGAGAGTGATTTGGCTGAAGGAAAAAAGAAAATAGAAACTGGCTAGGAGATAATGTTCTCTAAAAGCATTCAGAGGTTTTCACAGCTGGGAGAGCTATAAAGATAAGACACGCACAACCAGTTAGCACTTAGTAGAAGCACAGGCTGCATCATGCATCTTAGCTTGGATAACCTTTATTTTAGGTTAACTCAAGTCTATGAGTGTGGCTATCTGTTTAGGACATTTGTTCCTATAAGGAGGGTAGAACTTCAATATTTGAAGATGTACATAGTTTTGTGTGTTAGTCTTAAATTAATAAGTTTTAGGGGGTATTGCAGGTTTGTTTGTTTTTTGTTTTAGGACTTTTAATAAAACAAAAAGATGTTAAGTTGTCAATCTCGCCTTCATTCTTGCTGGATGGGTACGGAGCCGATCCTCGGCTCCGACTCTGCTTATACCAAAGCTCGAGAGCTATTTTTACCGGCTCGAGGTAACCCTGTATCCCACAATGCTAGGCGCTAACTACCCAGATCTCATTTGCCGCTTAGCTGCGAGGTTGCGTTTTTGCCGGCTCTCTGGTAATTTTTCAAAAAAACAGCTTTTTGGGTAAGATTTTTCCCTTTTATTTCAGGGTTAGTGTTCGTTATACCCCTTGCCCCTCTTAGAGTAACCCGCTTTGTATAGTCCCCTTTTGGGTCTATTTTCTATCCCCTCGGCCCTTCCTTCCCCTTGTATATCTAGGCCTTAGGGCCAAGTTAGTTTGGGTAAACTTGTTAAAGTCTGTGTTAGTTGTAGTCTTAGTCTTTGGTGTGGTGTAGTGGCTGAACTAGGTTTTTTTATTTACTGTGGTGTGTGTGTGTGTGTGTGTGTGTGTGTGTGTGTGTGTGGTTGTTTGGGTGTGTTCCACCATTGTGTCTAAGGAGTCCAAGGTCTCAGGCTTCAAGAAGTGTGACTCGTGCTGTCAGAAAATGTATTTGACAGACGGTCACACTTCTTGCGTGTATTGCCTAGGCCCTCTGCACCTGCAGGACTCTTGTTCCGCCTGCCATGCATTCAGTCCAAGAGTCCTGCAGGAACGCAGAAACAAATTGATTTTGAGAGGCTTATTGAAGCTTGAAGGCTCCCCGGCCAAGTCTTCGTTGGGCAAGCCTTCTAAGCCCACTAAATCGTCGGCTCAGAGTTTAGAGCCTCCGACCAGTGGTGCTACTTCTGCTTCGGCATCGGCTCCAGCTGGAGCCAACACTTCAAAATCTCAGTCGGCTCCGATAATTTTGTCAGAACCGACTTTGACCCGTAAGCGCTCCAGGTCCCCCTCTTTGGAGTCGGTCCATTCGGCTCCGAGATCTCCTTTGCTTTCGGAGCGCAGTCACCGGTCCCATTCCTGCCGGTCTTCCAGGCTTTTGGACCATGACCTCGAGAGGGTGGTTAGTAGACTCCTTAAGTCGCAGGCACTGGCCCAGATGCTTCATAGCCCTTCTCAACAGACAGTGGCTATCCCCATTCCATCATCAATTCCTCCTCCGACTCTTCCCCTGAGTTCAAGAGCCGGAGTTTGTGGGAGCTGGGACTGTCGACACGTCAGAGCCTATACCACCCATTTTGGCTCTGTCGTCGGCTCCGATTTCTTCTATGGTGCCATCCTTGGAGGGATCCAGATGCCGTGGCTCCCTCGTCGGCTCCAAGGGGGTGAGTGGCATCAGACCCTTGTCCGACCCCGTTCTCCCTCTTGGAGCCTCGGCGCAGGTGAGTTCGGCTCCATCAGCCTCGGAGCCATCCCTCTTGGCTCCGGGAGGGTTCCTTATCTCTTCAGAGCAGGGACCTTCTTCTCTGCCTGATAGGGGTACTTTCAAGGTCATGAGGAGTGTGCTGGCCCCTGTGCCTGTTCCTCGGTCAGCTCCCTCAGCTCCTCCCACTGTAGTGCCTGCTACGGTCTCTACTCCTCCTCTCGACCCTGACTGCAGAGATCCTACGCCTCAGGGGCCCCCATTGGGAGCATCCCTCCTCTTCTGAGGCCTCCCCTGATCCATCAGGGGAGCTCCCTCGGAAGAGGAAATGTAAGAGGAAGCATCTGGACTCCCCTGAGTCCATCACATCTGATACCAACTTGGATGAGTCAGAGGGGTCCTCAAGATCCCCCTCTAAGGATGTCTTCTTCTCTGACATCCTTGAGATCCACAAGCAGAGGGGGAACTAGTCTACCCTCAATCCTTCCGAGGATGAGTCGGTCTACCTAGAGGCATTTGGTTCTCACCCTTCCACCTCCTGGGTGTCTCCGCCCTTTGACCCCCTTATGGAAGTGGTGGCCAGGAAGGCATGGACGGCCCCTGACTCGATGGAACCAGCCCCACGGAGGCCTTCAAAATTTATCACAGCCCCTGCTAATAAACAGTTTTTAACCAAGGGTGTCCCTGTTGATGCCATGGTGGTGGCTGCAGCCACTAAGAAGGAACTGGCTGATCCTTCGGTACCTATCCATCCTCCTAATAAGGAATCTAGGACCATGGATAGGTACGGCAAGTGGATGTTTTCTTCAGCGACCTTTACCATGCGGTCGCTGAATTACTTATGTCATTTCACCCGTCTTCAAAGAGACTTGCTCAAAGAAATGGGTGACACTCTACAGGATCCAACAGCTGCGGAGTCTCAGGGCAAAATCAACTCCCATCTGGCAATCCAGACCATATCCCAAAGGTCAGAGGCAGGGAGAAGCTGTCTCTGGCCAACCCTTCCAGCATCCCTGAGAAGCAGTCAAACAGGCCCCTTCCAGATGTTCCAACAAGCAGTATTAGAAATCTCAAAACTGCTAAGAAAGGGCCATCCAGCCAGTCCCAGCAGACCAGCAATGATCCAGTACCAAAAAGACAGGGGACTGGAGACCAATTTTGGATCTCAGCAGACTGAACAAGTCTGTTCAAAGAACGAAGTTCCAGATGGTCACGCTACAGTCCATTCTACCCTTTTTGGGTCAGGACCATTGGATGTGCTCTATAGACCTTCAGGATGCATACTACCACATCAAAATGCACAGACACTCCAGAAGGTTTTTCCGCTTCCGGCTGGGAACCAGTCGCTACCAGTTCAGGGCCCTGCCCTTTGGTCTCACTACAGTCCCCCAAGTGTTCACCAAATGCATGGCAGTGGTTACGGCTCATCTGAGACGTCAAGGATTCCAGGTGTTTCCATATCTAGACGACTGGCTCCTTACCGCCACCACCAGGCATCAACTTATTCAATCCAGAGATTACACCATTTAGATTTGCGAAGAGCTAGGTATCTCCATAAACTTCGAAAAGTCTGCCTTGTCGCCTTGTCAGTCTATTACCTTCATAGGCGCCATATTAGACACAGTCGAACTCTCTGCAAAACTGACGGCTCAAAGAATCTCAGATATTCATGAACATGTTCATATCCTGCTTCAGAACAACAAAATTCAGGCCAAGTTTGTACTGAAGACTCTAGGTCTCATGGTGGCTGCCATTACATTACTTCCCTTAGCTCGATTCCACATGCGACTCCTGCAGTGGATGCTCTTCTCTCAGTGGTCCTTCCAGCAGCTCTCGATGTCACACTACATTTTGATAACCCAATTATGCAAGACCTGTCTTGGTGGATGGTCTCCCTTCAAGTGTCTCAGGGCAGACCCTTCATCCCCCCCCCCGGTTGCTACAGTGACAACGGATGCCTCCCTGATCGGGTGGGGGGGCATTTTCAGGGCAGGACGGTCCAGGGCACTTGGCAACCTTTCGAGTGCCACCTGCACATCAATGTCCTAGAGATGAGAGCAGTTCTTTTAGTGTTGCAAGCCCTTCAGGACTCTCTTCCCATCGGGACGATTGCAGTTCAGACGGACATTATGTCCGTAGTGTGGTACATCAACAAGCAGGGCGGAATCAAGTCCTATCCCTTATGTCGAGAAGCACTCAGACTTTGGCAGTGGGCGATCTCCTCTCAACAGTTTCTGATAGCAACGCATATCCCCGGGAAGTCCAACGTCATAGCGGACAGGCTGAGCAGAGCCATTCTTATGCCGCACGAGTGGTCTCTCAAGCAGTCAGTAATGGAAGAAATTTTCAAAAAATGGGGTCAGCCTTGCTGCGATCTTTTCGCTACACCCTAGAACAGCAAATGCCACGAATTTTTCACTCTCTTCCCTCTTCCCAGCCACCCTCACAGAGACGCTCTAGTCCACGATTGGCCCCGGGGTCTCCTGTACACCTTTCCCCCTTTCCATTAATCACTCAATTGATTCAGAAAGCTACCGCCTTGAGATCCACCATGATCCTCATTGCTCTGTACTGGCCTCGACAAATATGGTTTCCATTCCTGCACCATTACCTCTTGGAGCAGCCCTGGCATCTGGACCCAGTTCCAGATCTCATGACCCATCAGTCAGGCAAGCTGCACGAATCTCTCCCCTCTCTCAGCCTCACAGCTTGGTTGCTCCACTTCCAACCTTAGCCAGGCTTCCCTTCATCTCCCATTCAGTACATAACATCATTTTAGCTTCTCACAAATCTTCTACCAGGAGGATTTATGCCAGCAAATGGAAACGTTTTTCCTTCTGGGCAAAATCTAGGAGCATAGACCCATTTGTGGCTCCTATCCAATCGGTCTTAGATTTTTTGGCCGAACTCTTTCATTCGGGTTCTTCTTCCTCCACTATCAGAGTCGAGTTAGCGGCCATTTCAAATTTTCATGTTGGCTTGGCAGACTCCTCCATTATGTCTCATAAACTTTGTAAAGCATTCCTTAAAGGTATCTTTTTACTCAAGCCCCCGGTTAGACATCCCCCACCGCAGTGGGATTTGAATCTAGTTTTAACCTCCTTGATTCTCCCTCCCTTTGAACATGCGGCTTCCTGTTCCTTGAAGTTACTCTCATGGAAAACTTTGTTTCTAGTAGCCATAACCTCTGCGAGGAGAGTCTCAGAACTTCACGCTCTTTGCGTTTGTCCTCCTTATCTTGTTTTCCATAAAGATAGAGTGTCCCTCAGAACTAACCCCTCCTTTTTACCCAAGATATCTTCTGAGGCAAATCTAAACCAGACTATCGATCTCCCAGTTTTCTTCCCTAATTACTCTGATAGAGCAGAACAAAAGTTGCAGTTCTTGGATGTTCATCGCCAACTCCGTTACTACTTGGATAGAACCAGGCAAATTAGGAAATCTGACCAGCTCTTCCTATCTTATGCTGAAGGAAAGAAAGGCCTTGCAGTTTCCAAAGTAACCCTTTCTAGGTGGTTGGCCTCTGTCATCACTTTCATCTATGAACTGAGGCGTCAAAAGCTTCCTTCAAGACCTAGAGCCCATTCAACTAGAGCCTTAGCTACGTCTATAGCCTTTCAGGACAGGTTGCCCTTAGATTCAATTTGTGCGGCAGCCACATGGGCCTCTCCCCATACCTTTATTTCTCATTACAAATTGGACATGGCCTCCAGAAGCCGAGCTAACTTTGGTTCCACCGTCCACAAGAGTCTGTTCCAACAAGCCACCCAGGGTTGAGGTGCTAGGGACGTGGTCCCATCCAGCAAGAATGAAGGCGAGATTGACAACTTAACATTGAGAAGTTATGTACCTACCATAACGTTCCATGTTATTTGTCTTCTTCTCGCCTTCTTTCTTGCGTCCCACCCTCCAACCCCCTAGCCTGGACAGACCGATAGGATACTACGGAGCTTTTCCTTTTTTTTCCCACTATGGTCTCCAGTGGTTATCCCTTTCTTGGGATGGCTATCTATATGGGTATGCCATTCTCTTCTTTGTTCTGGGGGCAGAACTGCTATAGTGTTAGCTATCAAACGAGATCTGGGTAGTTAGCGCCTAGCATTGTGGGATACAGGGTTACCTCGAGACGGTAAAAATAGCTCTCAAGCTTTGGTATAAGCAGAGTCGGAGCAGAGGATCGTCTCTGAACCCATCCAGCAAGAAAGAAGGCGAGAAGAAGACAACTAGCATGGAACGTTATGGTGGGTACATAACTTCTCATTTTGTAAGATGTGACATTGGCTCAAATGGATATGACAAGAAGTAACTATATAAAAGTTCGACCTGCCAAACAGTGTATGCATGTAACACAGAAGCTGGAACTAGACATTTAACAAAAAAGGTGGTAAACATAAAAGGTGGGAATATTAACCTTTTAATACAATGATGCTTTTTTTGTAGTGTCTTTAAATGTCAGTGGTCTCACAGACAAATATAAAAATGAAAGAATAATGAACTGTATTAAAAAATGAGAGTGCAAATAGCTATATTACAGGAGAAGCACTTGGAAAGAACTGAACATGTGAATTTGATAAAGAAAGACTTTCACAATAGTTATTCAGCAGAATATCTGGGACAAAGGAAAAGATGAGTAGTTATATTGATTGCAAGAAGAGCTGCAGTAATGATAGACAAGGATAAAAAATATGATAATGGCAGATTTGTAGTGCTAAAGGGCTACTGGCAAGGGAGGGGGATTACACTGGTATGTATTTTGTAAAATTCTGGGAGAAATTATCAGTTTTCAGCAAGGAGTATTACTTACAGGTGGGGACTGGAATTTGATTTGTCGCATTAAAAATATTTCTGGGGGGTCCAGAAGGGAAAGTATAACAAAGAAAGGTAGATTTGTGAAGAAATTTATGAAAATGTTTGGCATAGAAGATGTGAATTCAGTACTAGGAGTTTAGAATGAATCTATATATTATTCCCCAAGATATAAAAACTGGGTTAGACTAAACAGAATTTACATTTCACAGGAACATGTGCATTTAATTGAAGGTCTTGATATGCACCCAATAACTATTTCAGATCATGCACCAGTAATAACTAAAAATAAAAACACAGGGTAATGAAATAAAAATGAGAGACTGGCACTTTCCGATGCATCTGTTGAAAAGAAGGGAATTTAAGGAATGAGTAGTGCAGATTATTCAGGAGCTATTCAAGAGGATAGAAATTACTTCTTAAAATATAGTTAGGGAGTGGGATAAAATTAAGGTGAGGTTTAAAAAATAGGGTGGAAATAGAAAGGGAGCTATAGTTAAGAAATAACAAGAATTATTTAGAGGGAGTGACCATTGTTAATGCATTGCAGAATAAGGGAAATCTCACAGAACAAGAAGAGGATCCGCTGCAGAGCTACCTCGATACTATACACCAGTTTAGAAAGATTGCTGTTAAGCAACTGTTTTTTGATAACAACACTAGAGCAAAAAAATTTTAGCATAACAGCTTGGGCAACAGAACTTAGAAAGTGCTGTAGCTAAGCTTAGGAGGCCTATAACAAGGAAGGTAATGAGATCCTGTAGAGGTATCAGAAATATTTTGGAAATTCTATGAAAATCTGTTGAAAGCAGAGAAATATGGAAGTCAAGAAATGGTACAAGTGGCGATGTTTGTGGAAGAATTAAATATGCCAAGGTTACAGGGAGATGAGGCTCAATTACTAATGGTTAGGATAGGAGGAGATGAGATAAAAAATTATGATATATAACCAATCTGTAGGAAAGTCTCCAGGAATAAATGCTATTCCTATGGAAGTTTGGCAACTAGCAGGGAAAAAACTGATAAAGATCTTGAAGATTTGGTTTAACAGTATTTTAAGAGGAGGAGAAGCACTGACATCCGGGAATAAAGCAGTGGTAGCTGTAATACCTAAAGAGGGTAAAGATCCATCAAATCTAGCTTCATACAGGCCCATTTCAATACTAAACCATGATATAAACGTAATGCCAAAATTGATAGATGTAGATCAGTGTGGTAGGCAAACATTTGACAACATTACCAAAACACTGATGATCCAGTGGGAAGCAGAATATAAGAAAATACCATTGTTGGTGGTGGGTCTTGATGCAGAAAAAGCATTTGAGAGAGTAAACTGGGACTTTATGAGCAGGTGAATGGAAGCATTAGCATTTCCCCCAAAAAATTATAAGGTTGATTAGGTGGATATATGAGGGATCAGAGGTAAAAATTAAAGTGGGTGGGGGTCCTTTCTGATAATTTCTGCTTGAGCAGAGGAACCTTACAGGGGTGTCCTCTTTCCCCTTTGTTATTTACATTATATTTAGAACCATTTGACAAAGAAACTAAGGGACTCAGAAATTCAAGGATATAATTGGTATGGTAGTGAAGAAAAGCTGGTTTTATTTGCAGATAATATTATTTTATACCTGACAAAACCAGAAAGAGACCTTACAGTGTTGTGGAACATTTTGAGAGTTTCAGATCTTTTTGGGATACAAAATTAAAGAAGCTAACACAAAGGCAATAGTAGTAAATTATGTACCCACAAATGAATTGGTTGAGTAATATCCATATTTATGGGGACATGGTAAAATGTAGTATTTAGGAGTATGGATTAAAAATGATATTGGTGTGGCAGCTAAAGATATGTGGGAAAAGACTAATCAAAAGATAATACAAAATCTGAGAAAAAGGAAGTGTTGTTATATGGATATGGATAGTAAGATACAAGCAGTTAAAATGTTTTAGTCCCAAAAGTCTCATACACAGGTCAGGCATATTTTTATCAAACAGAGGAGAAGTTGTGGATAGCAATTAATAAGGAGCTAAAGGACTGTATCAGGAAGGGGAAGATGGCAAGGGTAATTTGGGATAAGCTGATTTTCCAATTGAACAGGGCATTGGGATTACCTGATTTGAAGGGGTATTTCAGAGCTACACATTTAAGACTCCTTTACGTAGCACAAGCAGAAAACTATAATTCAAAGTGGAAAGGGATGATGGTGAAACAGGGGGAGCTCAAGAAACAAGGGGAGATTGGGATTTTGGATGCAGATCTTTAAGGAGAATAACAATAATTATACAGAATATTATATCTATAAAATAGCAGAATGTGTCCTAGGGATACAGACAATAGCCAAAAGGGGGCTGGAATTTATTGCCCTTGAGTTGATTATGTTACTTTTGAAATATAATACTATCAAAATTATCCTTCTCTTTACACTAAGGAAACAGCTTGGTACTGGCCTTAGTATCTAGGGGCTTCCACTCCCCAATTACTCACATGCCTGCGTCTCTCTCTCATGTTGGCACTACTTGTGTCTTTCTTTTCACTTTTCTCATTTTCTTCGTCTTTTTCTGCTCCTTAGGTTCTGTCATTCTCTCAGCTGCACTGATTTCTACGTGTTTCATCTCTAGCTGTAGTCTCTGTAAGTCCATTTAGGGATGTATTAAGCTACTTTACTGCATGCCTTGCATGTATGCTACGTGGAAAAATTCTGTTTTAGTGAACTATTTTCAGCTGCACCCAATGCTGCTATCATGTCCTTTGTGAACATACAGACATATAAAAGTTTTACCTTTGTACTCTGTCAACTGTGACACTGGCATTTTCCATACTCTGCAGAGCTAATTTTTGCTCATTTTCTAACTACTATGCCTAAAATATAAAATAATGCTGTACAAGATGTACTAACTTGTGGCTGCAAAGGCTTTTGCAAAGGCTTGCATACCATTTAGCGACCAAAACTGTTTTACATGCTACACAAGACCAAGTTAAATAGTTCACCACTGCCATCGGTTAATAAAGGGCAGACAGGGGCTACAGGCTTTAACCCCTGTTCTGCTGATGTAGATATCTAAAGCATGAGGGAACCAGCAGTATGGTGTTTGAATTCTACTACCAGTTAATATACCACTGTATGAACTACTAGTTAATGTACAGAGGGCATTTAACCATAAGGGTATACAGTAAATGCACATTGCTGCCTTCAGTAATTATCAAACCCTGCCATAATCAAATGAGCACTGTACTGTGCAGCTGCAGATCAGAGTTATAATCACTGGATCGCCAATGTTTCAGTCCCATCACACTGAGCCAAAATGCATTCCAGTGCAGTCTTACTGACCATAATTAAAGCTATCAAAATTGTTTGCACACATGTGATCACAATTCCAGACATCCTCTCTGTTTCTCTGTCTCTCTCTCTCTCAGTGTTTTGCAAAAGGCAAGGGGATTGTAAATTTCCATCTCAGTGCCTTCCCTTCCCATCTTTATGGCACAGTGCTGCCAGTTAGTCAAAAGTAACAAAAACAAGAATATACCGTAGGGCATGCCCTTAAAATAAACTGACAGTCTGAACAGTCATGCTTCACAAGGTGGACATGATTACTAGGTAGAGGTAAGAGAAGAGATCAAGGAAAGGCAGAGAGTGTACTGGAATTTAAGTGAAGAAGTAAACAGAGCATGAAGAAGATACTCTAGAAAACATGAAAACATGCACGATAATGACCATTGTTTAAAAGAACATGTTAAAATATGTTATGAGGCATACTGTTTACTAAAGTAATTAATTTGAGGGAACATCTGCAAGTTTCTGCATTACTACTTCAGAACTGCACTACCAGTGTTAATCAAATCATTATCCTTTCTTTGGCATTTGTATTTTTGTAAACATCTGACCTCACCTGCCAGATTTTTCATTCTATAAGGAAATTCCTGTAAAACAGTCCACTCCCAAAAGAGCTAATGATGTATGAGTAGAGACAAGCATGAAGAAATAAGCTCAGGATTAATTTAATGTTAAAGCAGTGGACAGACAATTATTGCCACAAAGAAGCCTAAATCCAAAATTGAGATAAATCAGTCTTCATTTACTGATGAGTTATGAATATGACCGAGTGAAATTCATGATGTTACATTAAAGTGGATAAGGTAGCAAACTAGGACAAGCTGTAAGCAATTTCCATTTTCTGGAATTCTGGAATTCTAGAATTTTGGAAGCTAGTGCACGTCCAGAACTGAGACAAAGCATAGCCTTGGTAGTAAAAGAACATCAGTAAGTTTCTGCCTTGCATCAGAAGTAAGGGATGCCTCACTTAGCAGAGCTTGCTCAGGATCAGGTGTGTTTTTTATTAGACTAGTGGCTGGATGATGAAAGTGGAATGCCTTGCATACTGTACCAACTCTGTCATATATCATTAATAAATACACCAAAAACATGAGAGGGTCTAACACATAGCCCCATGAGACTGCTGTATGCAGTACATAAGGAAATGATTTGTGCTGAACACAGCAGACCGTCCCCCTTCACCCCTAGCTGACAAACCCTTTGGGTGACCGCAGAATAGTCAGTGGTAGCCAAGGCATTTGTGAGTTCAAGGGTATAGAGATTTGTTTTTACTCCAAACCCCCTTTTAAAGTACAGGTCAGATATGAATCTGTTGGTAAGAACAAAGTCAGCTGGTTCCACGTGGATCACTTTTTGGAGAACTATTCGCTGTTAATGTAAGTAGTGCAAATGACTGATTAAGAGTTGAGAAGTTGTGGATAGTAGTTAATAAAGAGTTGAAGGATTTTATTTGTGAGGGAAAGAGGGCAAGAGGCAAGTGGGATAAGCTGGTACTTCCAACAGAACAAGGTGATTTGCGATTACCTGATTTGAAGGCATATTTTGGAGCCACGTAGTTAAGGATCCTATACATGCACAAGCAGAAAGGTCAAATTCAAATTGGAAAAGGATATTGATGAAACGGGGGAAGCTCAAGAAAGAAGGAGAGACTGTGATTTTGGATGCAGATCCTTAAGGAGAATAACAGTAACCATACAGAATATTGTATTCATTAAGCAGCAGAAAGTATAGCAAGAACTCAGCCAATACAGGAGTGGAGAAATGAAATTGTACCGCTAGGGATGACTGCAATTAGGGGTACAGAGACTAGATAAGAGAAGGCTGAAATTTACTGGAGGAAGATGGCAAATAAACCAAGCTACTGGAACAAATAATCAGAGAAGGAAAGGTAGTAGAATGGGAAAAGGCCAAGAAGGCATTTGGATTGCAGGCTAGTGATTACCTTCCCTATCAAGGATTGATATCAGAGTATAGGCAAAGAGAAAAGGATGTGGGGGAGGGTCCTGAATGAAGGAGTTGCACTTGTTGAATTTTAAACTGAATCTAGAACAGAAGCTGCTGGAAAAAAAGGATAATTAGTAGGCATATGAAATATTGCATAATAGCTATAGGAATCGATCAGAAGAGGTCAGAAAACATTGGGGAAGCGAGATTAGATATGAAAATCATAAAGAAACAATGGGAGGACATATGTATGTCTCCCAAGTATGCAACAAACTCTGGAAGATTTAGGAATTTTGCCTGTAAGTGTTTGCATTGATACTTTTATACCCCAAGCAGACTCCAAATAATTTTTCCTCAGGTAAATGGCAAATGTTGGCAGTGTGATGGGGAAGAAAGAGGTGACTGGGAAGATATGTTTTGGGAATATGAGTTAGCAGAGTTAATTCTCTACAAAGTACTCCATTAGGAATACTGGGCGAGCAATTGAGTTTAACAAAGACATTTTTTTGAGCTGCTGTAGATGTTCTGAATTGCCTAGACATAAGTAAGGCCTTGATAAGTTTAATTCTGATGGCTGCCAAAAAAGCAATTACTAGAAAATGGAAATCAAAATCTTAATCAACTATAATCAAAGTAGTGAATATTGTAACTGAGTGGAATCTTTAGAAAAGGGTAGGAATAAATTACATAGAAAAATGGAAGTTATGGGAATAATGCATGCAGAAAAAATGTTTTGGAGGAGGAATGAGGTTTAAGAGAAGGCAGGTACCGAAAATTATGTAGTGTTGCTTAGCTTATATGATATATAACAACAGATGTGAATTATAATGTTTGTAAATGTGCACTTTTTAATATAGTTTGATTACTTTTATATAAATGTAAGTTTGCCTATGTCACAAGTGATAATATAATAAAGGTGTTTAAAAAATAAAATAAAAGCTCCTTTGAACGAACTGTAATTCAACAGTACAGTACCATTTCAGATATGGTTAAGAATGTTATTAGAAACGTATGGAATATTTTAAAGCTAATGGTATGATATTAGATTCTTTGGGCAATAAGCCACAGTTCATTTATAAGACTGCTGTTAACTTGAACAGGATCTTTGGATCTGGCTATTTAAAAAGGTGTTTAAGCAAGGGTGAACAGGGGTAAAACAAGACATCGTAATTGTCGACAGTGTTCCTGCATATTTCATTGACCTGAGTTGGATAGTGGTTTGAATTTGAGTGTAGTATTTCAGAATGGGAATTGTGCAACCATTGGTGGAGTTTACGTAACTAAATGATCAAATTGTTTCACATTTTAAACATGTAAGAATGAATGAGCCCTTATAAAGAGAGTATATGAATATATTTATGATATTAGAAGGGCAAATGAAAATAATGTTCTTTGTAAACATCCCCTGATTTGTTCTGAGTTCAAAAAGTTTAATTTTGGTATAGTTGATAAACTTAACCCCATGCTGTAGAGTTGGGGGTGATGTTTGGAAAAAAAAGAATATAAGGAGCTTATGTGGCAGTTCAGATTAAATGTTTTTAATAAACCAGGATTAACTGAATATATTTCTCTACCCCTGTGTTGAGATTAAGGGCGGACAAATTGTGACATTTTATGTCTGATTATTTAATATATTTGCACCATATTTAGCACTATTTTGGTATTTTTTCATTCAGCTTTATGGCAGTTCTGAATGCCCATGACCTTTTTCCATTTGATGCCATATAGCTGAAACACCTGATGCCCTTAAAGGGTCATTCGCATATATCCCACATTCCTCTAATACAGGAGGCTTAAGGGATCACACAGTGGAACTCTAGCTTGGCTGGGTTTTTCTTTTAGTTTTTAAGAACTAAGCAAACAGGAGAATGGGGAATGGAGATTTTGCCAATAGGGATGACTGCAAATAGGGGTACAGGCAAGAGGGGGCTGGCATTTGCTGGAGAAAACTGGTGAAGGAACCTAAGGTATTGGTAGCAAATAACTAGAGATAGAATGTTGTAGAATGAGATGAGGCGAAGAAGACATTTGGACTGCAGGATAGAGCCTACCTTTCCTACCAGGAATTGATATCAGAGTATAGGCAAAGAGAAAGAGATAGGGGAATCCTAAGTCAAAGACTGCTGTGTTTAGAGTGTTTAGTTGAATCTAGAACAGAAGCTGTGGTTAAAAAAGGTTGGACACAAGATCTGAGTTGCGATCATAGTAAGGCCTTGTTAAGTTTAATTCTGTTGTATGCCAAAACAACAATTACTAGAAAATGGAAATTAAAGTCTAAACCAACTGCATTTGACATATTAACTATTGCAAAAGAGATAAAAGAAATGGAAGAGAGATATTTTATTTATTTTATTTTACATTTGTTTACTGGGAAAGTCTGACTAGACACGGGTCCTTTTTCAGCGGACATAGGCACCAGAAGCTGTTAAAGACAGGGAGGCGTGGGGGGGGTGGAGGGTGTCAGGGGCACTTAGTGAACTAAAAAGGGTAATTTTTTTTATAACTATTTGCTACCACAAAATATGTTCACTTGGAGGACATTTTAAGCTTAACCAATTCCGTTTTGGTGCTTGAATTAACATTTTCTGATTGGTCTTAGCTATCCCCATGGCTGATAATTGTATATTAGCCCTAGTGAGAACAACTGTGATCATACCATAGATAATTTGAGGGGGGCATGTAAAGGATGCAGCATGTAGGAACTGCCTCTATCCATTAGTGGCATGAGGGGAAATCCTGGAGTGCATTTTCTATTACCCATCCTTAGATGCAAATTGCATTTGAATATGGATGGATGAGCTTTGCTTTATTTTTATGGATAGTCTGTTCCGGAACAGTGGTAGCCTCTGTGATATATATATCCATCTCTCCACAACATTCAGTTTAGATACTTCTGATGCCATTTGACTTGCTGATGTTGAGTAGGTCCATCTGTATTATGTCGGAGGATGCTTTGTATGTCAGACATGTCACTAATAAGCACTCTGTAGGATACTGAGTATAGTAATAAATCTTTGAGGTGGTCCATGCAAGACCTATTTTAGGACTTGTATCCTTTTAGTAAGATATCTCTGAAGGTATTCCGATTGTTACATGGGGCTGGACAGATACATGCCAAAGTGGGCATTATACAAAATGATTGACATAATGAGAGCCTTGTAAAGGGGGACAACATCTCTAGATCTAGTCACAATCAATTTGTTTATAAGCTGTGCAATATAGAAAGGCTTTCTTATGACTCTGGGCACATGTTATTCAAACGTTAGGTCACTGAACATACAAGTTCCCAAATGCCAAGCAAATGGATCAGTTCTCAGAGGGCATTGTCATGATTTTGACACCAGTTATTATTTGGGACAAACCTTCCTGCGTGATGGTTAAGTCATTTGGGGATTAAGTAACTTCTCCTAGCTTGCAGTCATCTAAAACTTAGCTGACCAAAGCTCTTTGGTATTTCCTTTTACTTTTGAGATGTATGTGCCAAACAGAAAAAGTCTCAGCATCGAACCCTTGGGGGCTCCATTGGTGACTGGTCTCTTCCCCTGTTTTGATCCCCTGCATCCTGTGAGCCAAGTTGGCAGTGCAGTTGGTGATGTAAGTGTTTGCTCCTACATTATTCATATTTTGTACTACACCTGAGTAGGGGATTGTGTCAAAAGGCTTGGCCAGGTCAAGGTAATGTGGTGTGAACTGTTTTACCTTCATCCATTGCTTTGGTAACAAGATTAAAGCTTAAAATTTGCCTATGATTTTGAGCCTTTCACACTTTCCTCTGGGCTGTTTTCAAACACATTTTTAGGGCCATGCATACATGTATGCATTCCTTGATTCACCTTTCTGATTGTATTAAGTTGTATTCATTGTATAATACAGCACACTTGTTAGACTTAAGTTAGAGCGCATTTTAAATGTATTGTTTAAACATTTTTCCAGTAGGCAATGAAACAAAAATGCCTTAACCAATAATGACAAAACTGCCCTATTCAGAACATGTCCATCATAAAGATCTACTTCCACACACAACTGCATCTTAAATTTATTGTTTGAACATTTTTCCGGTAGGCAATGAAACAAAAACGCATTAACCAGTAATGACAAAACTGCCCTCTTCAGAACATTTCCATTATAAAGGTCTACTTCCACACACAACTGCATTTTAAATTTGTTTGAACATTTTTCCAGTAGGCAATGAAGCAAAATGCATGCACCAATAATGGCAAAACTGCCCTGTTCAGAACATTTCCATGATAACAGTCTACTTCTACACACCCTGCTATGCCTCAACATATTCTAGGAAGTAACTGTAGAACTAATAAAGGCTGGTAGACCTGGATACAGACAAAACTGTTTTTGATGTATACTGTTTTAGACATGTGGAGGCAATATGTAAACTTAAGAACCACAAACTATCCTTATGGCATGAAACATGTTGCTAGGTTATTGACATTCCCTAAACCAAATAACTCTTTCCTAAAGAGAATTACAGATTCCTATCTTCACGACAGAAGTCTGAATAACCAATACTAGATACCAAGGCCAGTGACTGAGTCCAGCCCTTCAGCTAGGATGATGGATGGCCAGTGACATACCATCAGTGGAATGAATGATCCAGTTACACACCACTGTCCAGAGACCTGTTACTGGTAATGGTAATGCTGTTAAACATTTTGAACTCTTAACTTATGAATCATTAGATGCTAAAGCACCACTCTCTAATCCTCCAGAGGAGCTATCTATCCAGTGTCCTCAGAAAAACACATGTTGAGATTTAATTGATGAGAAAGGAATTATCAGATAAAAGAAACTGGGACTCAAAAGATTTTAATTAAGATAAAATAACATTGCCACCTTTTGTAAAAAATCTACCCACTATCTATTTTCAATACCCACTTTATTAATTTCTATAGGTACTGGCATAATATACTTTCATTACTTACAGTCTATAAACAGAATTATATACAGACATTAAACATCTATATTGCTCCTTCTTAATGTTAACAAAGACACTCCTTTCCCAGAAATATAAATAAAAGAGTAAACTACTGCTGCGTATGTGCATGGGACACTCATGCACTTATGAGCACATGCATCCCTGTGGCATATGTCTTTTGCAATGGTCCTCATTCAGCAAAGATGTGCTAACCAGCAGCCCTGGCTTGTGCATTTCTTATTCCGAAGCATTAATGTTTCATGTCTGGCAACTGGAACACAGTCAGAATAGTCCAGTGTGTCAGAATGTAGGCAGCAATGAAGAGTGGTGATATGACCTGAGATGTTATATTGTTTCATAATGCTTCCAGAGTTGGGGAACATTGATAATCCCACAGATGTGAGCTGTTAGAGAGAGGAACAGCTGTCCCTTAGCACTCTACCACCACAAACACACACACACACACACTGCAAATACAGTCCAGACTCCTCTGGCAGTAGATTACTCACTCTGACAGATTCCATCCTCCAGCAGCAGGCAGCTTCCGAAAATAAATCCTGTCCGTTCCCACTCGCAAAAACCATCCGGAAACACAGAAATACGCGCCGTGAGCTCAGCTGATGAGGTGATGTCATCGCAGACAGTTTGGAGGCGCGGAAAATTAAAATAATTTGTAATATGGGACAGTTGGGAGGTATGGATGATCTACAAAAGTTCCGGTGCCCATGTCAGCGGTGGCCCAGGGAGAAAGGCTCCATATACAACATATATCCTTTACAACTGGCAATTTCTTATGCGCAAGACACTTTGATACACATCAGAGCAATGTTATTGCAGTAGGACAGTACGCAGCATTGCAAATTCTAAATATGTTTACATGAAGTGTTTAATCTTGACTTACAACAGACTATTTTTGTTTAAAATTGTGTATAGTTACATTTTGATGAGCAAATTACATAGAAATAATTAGAAAATTGTAGGAATGCATGCCAAATAATGTTCTTGACGAGGAGTGAGATATAAGGGAAATTAGGACTTGAGGAGTTTCTGTAATTGTGGACTGAAGATGGTTATAAAGAAAGAAAATGTGATGTATAGTGTATGTAAATGTAAAAAAATGTAGATATGGCTTGTTTTCTTTTCTATTAATGTTTGTGTTCCCATGTCTTAGGTGATAATTTAATAAAGATTTTTTTAATTCTGTTCCATGCACAACTAAAAATCTACCAGAACTGTTCTTTACTTAGAACTCCTCTCCCCCTTTCTTTTCACCTATACTTTATCAATCCCTGATAGGGAAAGAAGTCTCTTAACCTGCAGTCCAAATTTCTCCTTATCCTCATATCACTTTATTGCCTTTCCTTCCTGAGTTACTTGTTCTCAACACCTTATACCGGTTCTTGGAGTCACCCTATTGGTAAAATTTCCTTTCACTATTCCAGTGCTAGCGCAGTTCTTAGAATACTTTCTGCTACTTTATGAATGCGGCTTGCATCAAAAATCATACTCCCTTCTTGTTTCATCATTGTCATCTCTTTCCAGCTTGCTTTGTAACATTCTGCTTGAGTTGTGTCTATGAGCGTTAACTGCATAGGTCCAAAGTACCCCTTCAGATCACATAATCTAAACTACCTTGTTCTGGCGGGGGGTCGATTTACCCTACTTAATTATTGCCCTATTCCACTCCCAAAATGAATTCCTTAAATTATTTTTTCATTATTTTCCACAATTTCTCCTTTGGTTGGTAAAAATGCCTGGATTGTATGCAAAACTAAAGTGACTGAAGATTTTCACAGCTTATATTATAGAATCCATACCTATTATGAAGGCTGCCAGCCTAGCTTGATAGAATTTTGTAAATAATACTATGTCATTGTAAATATTATAATGCTCCACAGGCTTGTTTCACAAATGTAAAGAAAACTGGGTTATGTGTTCTGCTTCAAAAATGTAACCACAGTGCACCCTGCTGGAAGAAAGCTGATGAGTAAAGCATTTTATGACTGTTTGATCTCAAAATAGGAGACAAGATGTCTGGGCTAGAAAATTCTTTCTGTTGTTCTAAGACAGGGATAATTACTAGGTTTTTCATGTCAAGTGTCTTTTATTGTTGTGGCTTCCTGACAGGTGCAAATTGCAAAAAGAAATGTTAAAATGTTAAGTTCTGTGAGGCTGGGAAACTTAAGCTGAAGTGTCAAGAATGATGTAATCTGGAATGACTCAGCAGTAATGTGTATTATCAATTTAAGACTTTCTCAGAGAAAAAGATTGGGCATTTTGTATTTTGCTCTAGAGCTGACAACAACTCTTCAGCACTTTGCCTTGTAAGCGGAAGTTAGAACATAGTTTCTCTTAGAGACAGATAGGAATATATCCAGATTAGTCTAGCTGCTTTCTATATTTATGTGAAACTATCCTACAGTATTGTTTTGAAGTGATCTCTGAGCTCTCTGTTAGCACTGTGTTGAATTGATTAGTATTGTCTTGTATTATTTATTATTAAGTATTTTTAAACCTTTCAACTGTGGCTGGGAGTTTAACGTATCTCTACACAAAACAGAGTACTTGCATGTATTTGATGATACTGTATAAGCCACTCCAATAGCCTTAGCCCTGGGTTACATTTACTGTTTGGATACCAGTAATAGCACACAGTGGAATTGGTCACTCTTTGGGAAGGGCCTTATAGTAAGCTGATAAGTAGTGGTTGGTGGCAGTGATTGCTACCGTATACTGTGGGCAGGAGGAAGCATAGCTGGAGAACCTGTGCCAGCCTTCCCCAGGAGTGTCTGTGTATTTGTATATAATTCATATCTCAAAGTGTGTGTGTGCGTGTGTGTGCGTGTGTGTGCATGCGTGTGTGTGCGTGTGTGTGTGTGTGTGTGTGTGTGTGTGTGTGTGTGTGTGTGTCAGCGTCAGCTACTTTGGCAGGGCCACAAAACACTGGTTGGAGAGAGAGGATGCTGGAGGTTTTGGCTTGACCACTCGACTGAGATTTGTAACCTATAGCTGGGGATCTGGAGAGAAAGGGAGAAACCAGCCCCAGACTGACTGTGATCTCTGTGTGCTCTTAAGGGAAATTGTACTTTACTGTGTGTGTATGTTATCGTCCCAATGTAGACGCCCCTCACTGGTGATAGTGGTGAGGATTGAGGCTCCTTGATTACTGAGCCAGTGCATGGGTATCACACCTATAATTAGGAACGTCCAGCTTCTCAATTTTGTATCACCTTTTAAGTCTCGTCCCATATATCTTTAATTTGTGCTCCAAAAACTTAATCTTATCCTGTCCCCATACGTTTGGGTATTGCTGAACCAGTTCATGTATTGGTCATAAGTTTATTATTGCAGCCTTTGTTTCTTCTTCATTTCTTTTATACCCTGAAAGGACATTAAACAGTGTTCAAATGTTTTACAACAATAAATTATCCTTTTCTGGATTTATCAAATATGTCCTTTTTACCATAGCATTTATATCCTTGAATTTAGCAAATTCCTTTTCTTTGCTAACAGCTTTAAAAATAAAGCAAAGAACAAATAGGAAAGATGACATCACTGCCATGTTTTAATCATTATTGTCCCAGTCACTAGCTATCCCTTCTAAAGTAATTTCTATCTCCCCAGTAACTCTTGAATAATATCGAGTACCTTTTCCTTAATTTTGTTTCTTTTTAACAGATAAGTAAGAAAGCATCACTGTCTCAGTTTTTCATTATCACCGTACATCTTTATCTTAGTTTTTTATCACTGCATGCTTGGACATAGTTACTGAATGGTTCTCAAAACTTTCAGTTAAGTAAATATACATGCTCCCATGAAATACAAGTTTTATCCAGTTCTGTCCAGATATTCTTCGTGTTTCACTGTTGCAGTTATCACATTTGGGTTATCTGCTTGCAGTAGCCCTCAGTCGGCCTGATTATCAAAGTCTTGGATCCTCCGTCGGTTGCTGTCTCATCTTCTGTGACGTCAGGTAGTTAGGGGTATAAAGCATGTAGCCAACGCCATTACATCAGTCTTTCTTGCCGTGCGGTGCCAGAAACGGAAGCATTTTGCAAGTGCCGGTCGGCCGACTCCTGAAATTTTCGTTTTCGAATTTCAGAACCGAAGTCTTCAACTAAAGCTAAGTTCCCCATTAGGGAAACTTTTTCTTGCTCTAAACCAATGTCACTAAAAGTCAATAATTGCATTTCTTGTGGAAAGCAAATACCTCATAAAGATTTTCATTCATACTGTATTCCTACTGCAGTGGTGGTGCTGCAGTAGCGTTGTCACCTCAGAGTAAGACGTCCTGTTCGATTCTCAGCTAGAGCGTCTTCTGTGTGAAGACATGCGTGAATGGGCGTACCTTTGTTGGAAGGTTGTGCGTCAGGGCTGGCAACTCGGCATATAAAAATCTACTGCCAATCATTAGCAGACCGGAGTTCCACTGTGGCAACCCCTAACCGGGAAAAGTCGAAAGACACAACAACAACAACAACAACTGTATTCCTTACCTAGGCCCTGACCAAGATGTGCCTTGCTGTTGGTTTTGTGCCTTATTTAAATCACAAACTATTCGTCGTCAGTATATGTTCGCTTCTAAATATTTTGGTACTCGGTTCAATTATCCAGATATGTCTTCGGTAAGCCACTCGACTACCACCATTCTGAAAAAATGCAAAGGTAAAGACAGAGACAGGCCGCCTAGGTCCAAAGCTGCCGACGACACTTCTCCTAAGCTAGTCGCCAGTTCACCGGTACTTAGTGAGGTGCTTTCACAGCCTCTGATACCCACTACTTCAAATTCACAGGCCTCTACTGAGACCCATTCAGAGTCCAGTATGCCACGAGATGCTTCAACTGTGGAACCTGCGGATGTCTCTACCTTGGATGGGTCCGGAGCCGCTGCGCAGGCACCGGCTTCTGAGGATGTATTCAGACCTACTGACTTGCATATTAAACCGATACCATCTTCTTCAAGGCCTACAACTCGAACCATGCCTAGAAAACCACTGCCCAGACCACATGGTCAGGCCTCTATGCCTAAAAAACAAATGATAAGAATGGCTGAAGACCTTATTACTTTAATCAGGGGAATCCAACCTTCCCCCTCTAAGAGACCTAGGACTGAATTTGCTTATGATACTTCTGACCAGAATTCTGAAATTTCTGTCTCCTCTGATGACCAGGATTTACCCTTATCTACCTATGAGGATTCTGATGCAGAGGACTCTATTCCCTCTGCTTCTTCCCAGAGGATTTTTCTTTTGGTGAAACCTTGCATACTCTTAGGGAGCATTTTCACTGAGAAAGCCAGGATTACTCTGATTCTAAAAAGAGGTTTAGAGATTTCTTACTCCTGCCCCAACACAGGCCTTTAGCTATCCCTCCTGTGCTGGACATTGTTGACGATGCCTTTTCGGAATATAGCTTGGCCCCTGACTCTTCACCCAAAAAACCTGATAGATATTACAGGGTTCCTGATTCTCACAAGTTCCTTTTTAAAAATCCTACTGCGGATCCTGAGACCATTTCACAGGGACCCAAGGGCATTAAGGCTACTACTGCCAAAAATCCTACCCCCTCAGATAGAGATTCCAGGGCCCTGGGTAGATGGGGTAAGAAGGTATACACCTCTGCAAACTTGGCCATCAGGGCCTTAAATTGCCAGTTTCATATGTTAAAGTATCATCAGCATATTATTGGATTGCTTAAACAGAAAATGATGATGATTCCTGATTGCGCTGAAAATAAGGATTTACAGGATTTAATGCATTCTGCTGAACAGGTTGGAAAACATACTTTGCAATGTGGTTTTGATTCACTAGAGGCATCTTGCAGGGCTGCTGTGACTGGGTCTGTACTTAGAAGGCATGCTTGGCTTAAGGAGCAATCTTTGCCAGATCATGTTAAAATTAAACTGCTGGATGCTCCCTTAAATCAGGACCGCCTGTTTGGCAACAAAGCAGAAGAAGTTCTTAAAAAGATGGAGGAAAAAGCTAAACCTAGGCAAACTGTTATTACTTGCAAGTGCAGCCCCCAAGATTTAGCAGGCATTGGTCCTCAAAAAAATGGTCCTTTCCTACCTATTCCAGGCCTTTTCAGTTCAAAACCAGAACCAGCAGAACACCCAGGCTTCATTCCCAGTGTATGCACAGGACTAAGCAGTGGGGGGCTCCCACTTCCAAATCAGGGAGTAGTAAGACTCCCCCCTATGGTAAGCTGTCTCAATGACTTAACTTTAAAACTTCCAAGCACTCCTCAACTGACTGCTCCTTTACAGGGAAAGATTGCTCTGCAAGCAAAAAACTGGGAATTCATTACCCAGGACAAATGGGTTTTAAACATAGTTTCCCAAGGACACATATTTTGGCACTGGTATCTCCTTTTATTTGGTTATAGTTTCCCAAGGATACAGATTTCACTTCCACATGTTACCCCCAAACGGTTGGCCAGATCTACCCCCAAATCAGTGGGCAGAGGCTCCAAAGCAAGTACTCTGTCTCTTAAGATTAAAGGCTATTCAGACTGTACTAGAAGAGGAAAAGGGACAAGTTTTCTACTCAAGACTTTTCCTGGTACCCAGAAAAGACAACTCGTGGCATCCTATCCTAGACCTTTCTGTCTAAACACCTTTTTGGTGATTCCAAAATTCAAGATGCTAACTCTTCACCAGTTGCTTCCCATGATAGTCAAAGATGCCTGGTTGGCAGCACTGGATTTAAAGGAAGCCTACCTGCACATCCCAATCAGGGAATCTTACAGAAGATACCTACGCTTCAAATCAGGCTGCATGCACTATCAGTTCTCTGCACTGCCCTTTGGCTTAGCTACTGTGCCCAGGGTATTCACAAAGTGCCTAGCTCCAGTCATTGCATTTTGCAGGCAAAGAAATATTCAGATATACTCATACCTGGACGATTGTCTAATTCAGGCAGAAAGCCAGGACATACTTTTGAATCATCTGTCATTTGTACAATAGGTGCTAACTTGTCTGGGGTACACCATAAACGAAAATAAATCACATCTGGTACCCTGTCAAAAAAATATATTCCTGAGAGCAAGCTTGAACACATCTGCCCAGATGGCTTTCCTCATGCCAGAGAAACAAATTCATTTGACAACTTACTTCAAACTAATGGCCACAAAAACCCTGCTATCTGCAAGGCAAATATTGCAAGCCTTGGGGTTCATGACCTCCTGCATTCTACTAATTCCATATGCAAAACTACATACGAGGAAACTTCAATGGTATCTAAAAAGCCTATGGTGTCAACATTCTCAGGATCTAGAAGCAAAGATTCCTATCATTCCTTGCCTACAGTTAGAGTTCCTTTGGTGAGCAGAGGCCTGCCACCAAATAAAGGTCTACCATTTACTCTACCCCCTGCTGCCCAAACCCTAACAATAGACGCATCAGACTATGCATTGGGGGGGGGGGGCTCACCTGGCAGGGACGTGCATTCAGGGTAAATGGGACCCAAGTCAAATGCACCTGCATATCAAAAAAGAAATGCTAACTTTACAGAATGCTCTGACAGCCTTCAAGGACCACATTCTTCCAGGACAATTAATGGTAAAGATGGACAAACATCACTGTTATGTGGTACATAAACAAGCAGGGGGGTACCCATTCATACCCCTCTGCAGACTAGCCATGGCTCTGTGGAACACAGCCTTGAGCTACCAAGTGCATCTACAGGTTCAATTCCTGCCAGGAAAACTAAATACATTGGCAGACGAACTAAGTTATTCTCAGTTATTCTCATATATTTGCTTAGAAATCTGCCTTCATTATGTTTACCCTTTCTAAGCCCCCAGATACATTCTCGCTATTGAAAATCAGGTTCTGGTCTCTAACCATAAATGTTAGCTGCTGAAAGTTTATTATTGCTCCTAAAATTCTCCTAAGGTCTATATTAGGTAGTTTTAGGAGAAATTTAAATGCATTCTAGCATAATCCACTTCCCCATGACATTAACCACTTACCACAGATCTACCATTATTGTCTGTTTCTCTCATCTGTCACTTTTAGAACTCCTCTTGCAAACAGTATTATCCCTTTTTTCATTTGATCATAATATTTTGCTGAACTGCCATTCTAAAATTCTTTGTTTTCAAGTCTGCATACTCATTTCTATCAAGCTGCATCTCTTGTAGCATTGCTGTTTGAACCCTACATCTGTAAGGTCATTTGCATTTACATTCTGTGTTGAAATTTACAAAGCAGCTATTCTGATAAAAAGCTATTAAGCTATTACAGCCATATATCATACATGACAGTCCTGAACACTTTTCTGGCTTGAAACCTATATGCACATATGTTTGGCAGGTTATTCTTGTATGTAGTTGCTCTCTCTCTCATCTCTATTTGAACCCATGATGTTAAGTTGTTTATCTTGCCTTCGTTCTTGCTGGTTGGGATCGGAGCCGATCCTCGGCTCTGACTCTGCCATCTTCTATAGCTTGAGAGCTGTTTACTGGCTCGAGGCTACCCCTTACCCCATGATGCCTAGCACTAGCTACCCAGATGTTGTTTGACGCTTCAGCTGCGAGGTGTCGTTTTTACTGGCTCAGGCTTGTATTAAGTTTCTTATTGAACTTTTCTTCTAAGATTAGTGTTTTTTCGGGGCGTTATTGTTTAGTTTTTAGTCTCTATATCTTGTTGTGTTAGCTAAGTATATTGTAGTTCCACCCCTTATAACTCGTTTAAATTAGAGAGTTCTCCCCCTCCCCCTCCTATCCCTTTCTGTCAGGTTAGTGCTTAGTTTCAAGGCTTTCCTTCTATCTTTCTTTAGGTAGCCGTTTAAGATAGAGGCTTCCTAGTTTAAAAAAAAAATAAAAATCTTTAGCTTTAGCTGTAGTATGCTGTGTGTTTTTCTCCCTTTTTTTGCAGATATTGGTGTTGTGGTATTTTGTTATCGCTTTTCGGCCTTTTGGCTAAGATCAGTGTAGTATCTCTTCAGGTATTTTGTCGCATACAGGATGTCTAAAAAATCCAAGGTATCTGGATTCAAGAAGTGTGACTCATGCTGTCAGAAAACGTCTCTGACAGATGTGCACACTTCTTGCGTCTACTGCTTAGGCACAGTGCACCTGCAGGACTCTTGTTCTATATGCCATGCATTTAGTCCAAGAGTTCTGCAGGAACTTAAAAATAAGCTTATTCTTAGGGGTCTTTTAAAGCCCCAGAATTCACCGGCCAAGGCTCAGCCTGTGAAATCCCCAAAACTGACCAAATCATCGTCTCCAAGCTCGGAGCCGTCATTGGTTCAGACTTTACCTGCTACTTCGGTTCCAGCCGGAACCAATGAGACTATCTTCCCATCGGCTCCATCAGAATCTTTGGAGCCATTGCGGAGCCACAAGAGGTTGAAATCCCCTTCTCTGGAATCCATACATTCATCTCCTCAGTCTCCCCTGTTTCAGAGTGAGCACAGTCACAGATCTTCCCACTCCTCTTGGTCCTCTAGGCTCTCGGATCGCGACGTGGAGAGAGTGGTCAGTAGAGTGCTGAAGTCGCAGGCACTTGCCAAGATGTTGTCCAGCCCTCCTCAACAGGTGTTGGCTCCGTCCACTTCTATCGATGTTCCTCCTCCGACTCCTTTGAGCTCGGAGCCGGAGTTCATTGGGGTTTGAGTTGTGGAACCGTTGGCTCCGATAACTATTTCTCCTTCGGTTCCATCGTCGGCTCCGTTTCCCTCGATGGTGCTGTCCGTTGAGGGATCTGGGTGCCGAGGCTCCCTCATCGGCTCCGAGGGGGCTAGTGGCATCGGACCTTTGTCTGACCCCGTTCTCCCTCTCGGAGCTTCAGCGCAGGTGAGTTTGGCTCCTACATCGGCCTCGGAGCCATCTCCCTCGGTGCGGAGAAGGATTCCGATTTCCTTCGATCCGGATCCTTCTCTGCATCATGGCAGGGACACCTTCGATGTCATGAGGAGTGTGCTGGCCTCTGAGTCAGCTCTATGATTGACCCCACCGGCTCCATCCCCTGTAGTGCCTGTGCCAACCTCTGCTCCTCCAGACCCCAAGCGTGGGGAACTGGCTCTCCAGGGCACCACATTGGGTGTTTCCTCTTCTTTTGAGGCCTCCCCTGATCATTCAAAGGAGCCCCCTCGTAAGAAGAAGTGCAAGAGGAAGCACACTGACTCCCCTGAGTCTGTCACTTCTGATACAGACTTAGATGATTTGGAAGGGTCCCCTAGGTCCCCCTCTGAAGATGTTTCCTTCTTAGACATCCTAGAAATGCTTAAGCAGAGGGGGAACTGGAATCCCCTAGCCCCTACCAAGGATGAGTCTGTATTCCTGGATGCGTCCGGTTCCCAACCTTCCACCTCCTGGGTTTCTCTGCCTTTCGATCCACTCATGTCTGTGGTGGCTCAAAAGGCTTGGTCAGCCCCGGATACAGTGGAACCAACCCCGAGGAGACCTGGCAAGTTTATCACTGCACCCCTTGGTAAGCAGTTCCTTACCAAAGGTGTTCCTGTGGATGCCATGGTGGTAGCAGCAGCCACTAAAAAGGACTTAGCGGAAACTTCTTCATCTGTCCATCCTCCTAACAAGGAGTCTAGGACTATGGATAGATACGGGAAGTGAATGTTTGCTTCAGCGACCTTTTCTATGAGGTCACTGAATTAGTTATGCCATTTTACCCGGCTTCAGAGGGATCTCCTTAAAGAGCTTGGAGATACCCTTCAAGATCCATCAGCTGAAGGGGCTCAAGCTAAAGTGGCTTCCCAGTTGGCGACCCTTAATTCTGTAGTCAACTCCTCCATGAGGCTCATTTCCTATGCAGCTGATGGTGCGAGTAAAGCCGCAGGTACAGTAGTGGCCCTTAGGAGATACGCATGGATGCGGCTGTGTAATTTTGTGGAAGCCTTTAGAGCGTCTTTCACCAACACCCCTTTTGATGGTTCCTTTCTTTTTGGACAATAGGTGAAAGACACTTTGACTAGGTGTGAGTAAGAAGGCAAGACTCTCTCTGCCGTGGGCGTCCGTTTTTCCACTCCTTCCAGACCATAACCCAAGGGTCAGAAGAGTGGTAAAATGTGGTTCTGAAAATCCCAGGGAGCCCCACCTGACACACGTAGCGATTTTTCCTCCAGGGGCAGAGGAGGAAACAACAACAACAGATGCCGCCCTCGTGGCAGAGGGGGGTCTGCAGAACCAGGGCAGCAGAGAATCCTTCTCTGAGAAGGAAGCCCTTCCAGCATCCCTGATGGGTTGCCCAGCTGCCCGTCGCTGGAGGCAGTCGGGGGAAGACTTTCACTGTACCCAAAAGCCTGGCAAAGTTTAACGCAAGACAAATGGGTACAGTCAATTATATCCGGAGGTTACAAAATCCCCTTCTCGCAGCCCCCCTTACCGTCAAGCAGATCCCTTCCAGATGTTCCACTCAATCTGAGGGACCAAGCAGTCATAAAAGATGTTCATCGTGTTACCCTGCTGCAGTCATCACACTTGGGTTATCCTATCGTCAGGCGGCCCCGCAGTCGGCCTGAATTTCAAAGTCTTGGTCCGGCGTCGGTTGCTGTCACTTCTTCCCTGACGTCAGTGCGCTAGGGATATATAAGAGGCATCTGATGCCATTTTCTTCAGTCTTTCTTGCCACGAGGTGCCCGAAGCAGAAGCAGTTCGCAAGTGCCGGTCGGCCAACACCTGAGATTTTCTAATCGAATTTCAGTCCGAAGTCTTCAAAGCTAAGTACCCCGTTGGGGAACCTTTTCTTGCCTCAGTCCGATGTCAGAAAAAGTTAACAATTGTATTTCTTGTGGGAAGCAAACACCTCATAAGGACTTTCATTCTTATTGTATACCTTGCCTAGGCCCAGACCACGATGTCACTGGTTGTCGGTTTTGTGCTAGGTTCAATAAGCGAACTATAAAGCGACGCTTTGATTTCGCACGACACTACTTCGGTAGGAAATTTAATTACACTATGTCATCGGAGCAACCGACTACCAGCGTGCATAAAAAATGCAAAGATAAAGACAGGCAGCCTAGATTCAAGCGAGACTCCGAGGCCTCGGCTGGGCTGGTCGCCGGTTCTCCAGTTTTCAGTGAGGCACACCTACGCAGCCCCTGCCGACTGCAGATTTGGAACCCAGACCGCTTCGGATTCTCAAGCAGAGAGTTCTAGGCCGACGCAGCCATTTACTTTAGGCCCTACAGACAACATTGCAGAAGGAGAAGCCGATGCTGTGGTAACACCTTCGGTTACAGAAGGTGTCTTCAGACTGACTACTCTCACCATAAAATCTTATGCTAAGCTTAAGACTCCTCTTAAACCAAAAAAGACTGCACTTCAGTCTCCAGTTCAAGGCCCCATGCCTAAGAAACAGATGCTTAAAATGGCTGAAGATTTGATTTCTTTAATCAGGGGTTCCCAACCCCCCCCCCCCAGACAAAAGGCCTAGACAAGAGGAGAATTATGCCTCCTCTGATCAAGTGTCTATTTCCTCAGGCTCCTCTGAGGAACAGGATTACTCCTTTCCCCCTTATGAAGATTCTGATGCTGAAGATTCCATTCCCTCAGCTTCTCCCCCTGAAGACTATTCCTTTGGGGAAGCCTTACTTACCATGAGGGAACATTTCCACTGGGAAGGTCAGGACTACTCCGACTCAAAGAAAAGGCTCCGAGAGTTTCTTTTACTCCCCCAGCACAGACCACTTGCTATCCCTCCAGTTTTAGAAATTGTGGATTGTCTAAATCCAGATTCTCTGCCTCCTGCTCCAGCCAAACCAGATAGATATTATAGAGTGCCTGACTCACACAAATTCCTTTACAAAAGCCCTGTTGCTGACCCAGAGACAATCTCCCAGGGTCCCAAAGGGGCTAAGGCTTCTGTGGCTAAAAATCCTGTACCCTCTGAAAGGGACTCCAGAGCACTAGATAGGTGGTGGAAGAAGGTTTACACCTCAGCTACTCTAGTGCTCTGAGTAATTTTGAGAGCACTAAATTGTCAATTTCACATGCTGAAATACCAGCAATTCCTAATGTCTCAAATAAAACAAAAGATGAGCACGCACCCTCAACAGTCTGAATTCAAGGAAATGCAGGATCTGTTGCATGCAGCTGAACAGGTGGGCAAACATAGTTTACAATGTGGATTTGATTCCTTGGAAGCTTAGAGCAGCTGTTACTGGGTCTAATATACGTAGACATGCTTGGTTAAAGGAACAAACTCTGCCTGATCATGTTAAAGCAAAGTTACTAGATGCACCCTTACAGCAGGATGTCTTATTTGGGGTTAAAGCAGAAGAGGTTTTAAAGAAAATGGAGGATAAGGCAAAATCTATGCAGACGGTCAAAGATTTCTTACAGGTACAACCCCCACGCTTCAGCAGAAATTGGCCAACAAAAAATTGGTCCTTTCCAGCTTCTGACAGACCACAGAGGGGTAAATACAGACGCCCAAGGGGCAGAGGACAAATCCCTTACAAACCTCGCTAATGGGGCACTGCAACACAGAAGGGAGGAGAAGACAGGTCCCAAACTACTAGAAGACAAACACAATGACTTAAATCTCAAACTGCCAAGCAAAACTCTCTTGGCTGCTCCCTTGGGAGGAAAATTTGCATTTTTTTCAGACAACTGGCGCATTGTCACAAAGGACAAATGGGTCTTAGACATTATCTCACAAGGATACAGATTCCATTTCTACACCTTGCCAAGGATAAAATGAATGCCAAACCTGCCACAAAATCAATGGGCAGAGGCACAAAAACAAATTACAGCTCTCATGGACATGAGAGCCATTCAACTGGTACCTACACAGGAGCAAGGCCAAGGATTTTACTCAAGGCTCTTCCTAGTCCCCAGAAAGGACAATGCTTGGAGACCCATTCTGGAACTTTTAATTCTAAACACCTTCTTGCAAGTACCCAAATTCAAGATGCTAACACTACAGCAGCTTCTTCCCATGTTGGGCAAGAAAGCTTGGCTAGTAACGTTGGACCTCAAGGAGGCATACCTGCATGTCCCTATCAGACAAAATTGCAGAAGATACCTCCATTTCATTGCAGGTTCAACCCATTACCAATTCTCTGCACTGCCCTTTGGCTTATCTACTGCGCCCAGGGTCTTCACAAAATGCCTGGCACCAGTAATTGCATACTGCAGACAAAGAGGAATTCAAATATACCCATACCTGGACGACTGCCTCATCCAAGCAGTAAGCAAGGACATTCTCTTACAACATCTGACTTTTGTAAAACACCTTCTAAGTTGCCTAGGGTACACAATAAACGAAAAGAAATCAAAACTAGTGCCCTCACAAAATATGACATTCCTGGGTGCCAGCTTGAATACAACGGCCCAAATGGCTTATCTGACGCCAGACAAACAACTACAACTAACTCAATACTTCAAAATAATGGCAACAAAGACCCAACTCCCTGCAAGAAAAATTCTGCAGGCCTTGGGCTTCATGGCATCTTGCATACTACTAATACCATTTGCAAAACTGCATAAGAGGAAATTACAATGGTACCTGAAAAGCGTATGGACTCAACACAGCCACAGCTTGGAAACAATGATACCTCTCATTCCCTGCCTTCAACAGGAGATTCTATGGTGGTCACAGGCATGTCACCTCAACAAGGGTCAGCCTTTCACCGTACCCCCAGCCAGGTAAACTATGACAACAGATGCATCAGACTATGCCTGGGGGGCACACATGGCAGGACGGTGCGTTCAAGGCATATGGACTGCAGATCAAAGGAATCTGCACATCAATCAAAAAGAAATGCTAGCTGTACAGAATGCTCTGACAGCCTTCAAGGACCTCTTACATCCGGGACAGCTTATAATAAGGACAGACAACACCACAGTAATGTGGTACATAAACAAACAAGGGGGTACACACTCCTACCCTCTATGCAGGCAAGCAGTGACCTTGTGGAACACAGCATTAGCTTACCAAGTTCAACTACAAGCTCAATTCCTGCCAGGAAAAAAAAACACATTGGCAGACGACCTAAGCAGAAACATCATGGATCCCCACGAGTGGAAACTGGATCCACAAGTATTTGCAATGATAACTCAAAAATGGGGCCGCCCAGACATAGACCTGTTTGCCACCCCCAAAACTATCAGCTATCAAAATTTTGCACAAGGACATTTCACCATCAAGCTTGGAAAGTTGACGCACTCTCATTCAGTTGGAAAATGCTGACAGTATATGCCTTTCCTCCGTTGCCCCTTCTCACAAAGGTGCTGCTGAAAGTCAAGATGGAGAGACTCCGAATGATACTCATTGCTCCAGACTGGCCACGCCAGCACTGGTACCCAATACTAAGGAACATGGCCCAGGGCCCACCATGGATTTTACCACAAATTCCTCATCTGCTCACACAGCAAGGCAGTCAGATTCTACACAGCCAGCTCAAAACCTTAAATTTGGCTGCATGGCAAATCATCTAAGCCACCAGCCAGTTCCTCTTTCACAAGCTGTTATGAATGTCATTCTGGAGGCCAGGAGACCCAGCACCAGGAAAGCCTATTCAGACAAATGGAAAAGATTTTGCACCTGGAACCAAGCTAAAGGCCAAAATACCCTTCAGCCGGACATACTTCAGATTCTACAATATTTAACTGAGATGTTACACAAAGGACTTTCTTTTTCATCTATTAAAATCCACGCCTCAGCTATTTCAGCTCACTACAACACGGATCCTCCCTTATTTTCACATCCACTTCTAAGGCAGTATCTCAGAAGGCCAAAAACACTAGGCCTCCAAGGAGAGCGCCAACACCAACTTGGGACCTCAATTTTGTTCTGGAAAAACTTACGCTGCCACCTTTTGAGCCAACTTTCTCAGCTGACTTAAAGTTTATATCCTGGAAGACTGCCCTGCTGCTAGCAATTACTTCAGCCAGAAGAGTCTCAGAGTTACAGGCACTAATGGCAGTAGAGCCTTTCCTCATTTTTCATCAAGACAGAGTTTCTCTATGAATTAACCCTTCCTTTATGCCAAAGGTGGTATCCAGTGTGGCTCTAAATCAAACCATCCATTTACCCACCTTCTTTCCAAATCCACAGAACAAAGGAGAAAGACTTCTGCATTCCTTGGACATTCACAGGCAACTACATTACTACTTGGATAAAACTAAGGTTTTCAGAAAATCTGACCAACTTTTTATATCCTATGCTACAGCATCACAAGGAAAGGCTATCTCAAAACAGACCATTTCCAAATGGATAGTACATTGCATACATTTTTGCTACACCCATCATGGAAAACCAGTTCCTGCTAGCATAAGGCCCCACTCCACCAGGGCTACATCTACAGCCTTCCTCAGGGGGGTGCCAACCAAGGATATTCTGGAAGCTGCAACTTGGAGTTCAGTACACACCTTCACCAAGCACTATCACTTACCACTTTACTCTAAGACTAGAGCTGGCTTCACCACTGCAGTTTTGCAGGGCCTTCTAGCCTCCTCTAACCCTGTTTGACTCCACCTCCCATCCTTAGCTTTGGGATTCTACCCAAGTGTGATGACTGCAGCAGGGTAACACGATGAACATAGTACAGTTTTGTACCTACCATAAATGTAGATGTTTGAGTGTATACCCTGCTGCAGTCCAGGTTACCCTTCCTCCATCCCCTCTGACCTAACCAAAACCTTTCAATACCTTACATTCTGATACAACCTTTGTGGTGTATTTGCTTATAGCTGGAGGGATGTTTTGTTTCTACTGACCACCTTTTGGGGGGGGCACCTGACATCTGGGGCAAGAAAAACTGAAGAAAATGGCGTTGGATGCCTCTTATATACCCCTGGCGCACTGACGTCAGGGAAGAAGCGACAGCAACCGATGCCGCACCAAGACTTTGGAATTCAGGCCAACTGCGGGGCCGCCTGACGACAGGATAACCCAAGTGTGATGACTGCAGCAGGGTATACACTCGAACATCGACATTTATGGTAGGCACAAAACTGTACTTTTCAAAACGGCTAGAAAAAAAGAGTCATCCAGGAAGTCCCAGCAGACCAACACGGATCCGGAACTTACTCAAGGTTCTTTTTGGTACCACAAAAGACAGGGGATTGGAGACTGATTCTGGATCTCAGCAGACTAAACAAGTCTGTTCAAAGAACAAAGTTTCAGAAGGTCACACTACAGTCCATTCTACCCTTTCTGGGTCAGGACAATTGGATGTGCTCTATAGATCTTCAGGATGCGTACTATCACATCAAAATGGACAGGCACTCCAGGAGATTCCTTCGCTTCCGGCTGGGAGCCAGTCATTACCAGTTCAGAGCTCTGCCCTTTGGTCTCACCACAACCCCTAGGGTGTTTACCAAATGTATGGCAGTGGTCACGGCTCAACTGAGACATCAAGGATTCCAGGTGTTTCCATATCTAGACGACTGGCTCCTCACTGCTACTACCAGGCATCAACTTCTGCAAGCCAGGGACTACACAATCACAATCTGCTCCCAGCTAGGCATTACAATAAACTTCGAAAAATCTGCCTTGTTGCCCTGTCAATCTATCACCTATATAGGAGCAGACTTAGACACAAGGAACATGTCTGCAAGGCTTCCGCCAGACAGGGTATCATTAATCCGCCAGCGAGTACAAATTCTAATGCAGAGCAAAAGGATCCAAGTCAGATTCGTCCTTCAAACTTTGGGTTCCATGGCCCGCTTTCACATGAGAATCCTTCAGTGGCTTCTGTTCACACAGTGGTCTTTCCAACAGCTTCCCATGTCTCACAGGATTATGATTACAGAAGCATGCAAAAGGCACCTTTCCTGGTGGATGGTCTCCCCACTAGTGCCTCAGGGCAGACCCTTCATTCAGCCCCCTCCGATTGTAACAGTGACCTCAGACACCTCCCTGATAGGGTGGGGGGCATTATCAGAGCAGGACAGTCCAAGGCACTTGGCAGCCTCACGAGTACCATCTGCATATAATTGTCTTAGAAATGAGAGCCGTGCTCTTAGCGTTGCAAGCGCTTCAGGACTCTCTTCCTTCTGGGACCATTGCAATTCAAATGGACAACATGTCAGTGGTGCGGTACATCAACAAGCAGGGCGGAACCAGGTCCTACCCCCAATGTCGAGAAGCACTCAGACTCTGGCAGTGGATGATTTCCTCCCAACGATTTCTGATTGCGACGCACATCCCTGGGAGGTCCAACGTCATAGTGGAGAGGCTCAGCAGAGCTATTCTCATGCCTCATGAGTGGTCTCTGAATCAGGCAGTTGTGGATCTGATCTGCTACAAATGGGGACAGCCTTGCTGCGACCTTTTTCCCACCCCCTTCAGCAGCAAATGCAGCAACTACTTCTCCCTTCTTTCGCTTCCTGGTCATTCTCCCAGAGATGCTCTAGTCCACGATTGGCCTCAGGGACTTCTTTATGCCTTCCCTCTGTTTCCCCTGATACCGAAACTCATACAGAAAGCAATGTCGTTGGGTTGCAGAATGATCCTCATTGCCCCCTATTGGCCTCGACAGATATGGTTCCCATTCCTGCACCATTACCTTCTCGAGCAGCCTTGGACTCTGGATCCGATTCCAGACCTACTGGTTCATCAGTCAGGTGGGCTGCATCAGTCCCTTCAAACACTCCAGCTCACAGCTTGGTTCCTCCACTTCCAACCTTAGCCAGGCTTCCCAGCATTTCCCCGGCCGTTCGTGAAATTATTGTCTCCTCTCACAAGTTCGCCACTAGAAGGACTTATGCTAGCAAATGGAAACATTTTTCTTGTTGGGCAGAGGCTAGGAACATAGATCCCTTTTCAGCCCCAGTCCACAAAATCTTGGAGTTCCTAGCAGAACTTTTTCATTCTAGGTCCGCTTCTGCTACAGTCAGGGTTTAATTAGCGGCCATTTCAAACTTTCATGTTGGGTTATCTAATGCAAACATTATGTCTCATAAGCTATGTAAAGCTTTTCTAAGAGGGACTACTCTCCTTAGACCCCCGGTGAGAGATCCCCCTCCTCCTTGGGACCTAAACTTGGTACTTACCTCCTTAGTTATGCCCCCCCTTTGAACCTGCAGCGTCCTGCTCCATTAAGTTCCTATCTTGGAAAACTCTTTCTGGTAGCTATTACTTCAGCCAGACATGTCTCTGAACTTCAGGCACTGTGTCCGTCCTCCATACTTAGTTTTTCATAAGGACAGGGTTGCTCTGAGGATTAATCCCTCTTTCCTTCCGAAAGTCTGCTCAGAAAATAATTTAAACCAATCTATAGACCTACCTGTGTTTTTTCCTAACCACACCAACCAAGGCAGAATACAAATTACATCAAATGGATGTTCATAGACAATTGCGTTTTTACCTGCATAGGACAAAAGTTATAAGGAAGTCGGACCAACTATTCCTTTCCTATGCTCTGGGCAAACAAAGTCTCCCAGTTTCCAAAGTGACCTTATCCAGATGGTTGTCTCACATTATTACCTTCATCTGTCAACTGAGAAACCAAGAGTTATCTAGCAAACCAAAAGGTCATTCTACTAGGGCTTTGGCCACCTCTGTAGCCTTCCAATCTAGGTTGCCCATGGACTCTATCTGTGCAGCTGCTATGTGGGCAAATCCACATACTTTATTTCTCATTACAAGCTAGATATGGTCTCCAGGAGCAGTGCTAACTTTGGTTCCACTGTTCTGAAAAGTCTGTTCCAATGAGCCATCCAGGATTGTAGGTGCTAGGGACGCTGTCCCAACCAGCAAGAACGAAGGCAAGATAGACAACTTAACATAAAGAAGTTATGTACCTACTATAACTTTCCATGTTAGTTGTCTTCATCTCGCCTTCTTTCTTGCGTCCCACCCTCCATCCCCCATATCCTATAGGACTGAGAGGAGTTCAAGTTTCACTGGGTGAATGTTCTCTGGTTGTTTCCTCTACTAACTTACAGAGTATGACAGGTGTGCTTTACATTTTGTTTGGAGAGGTTCATTCTCTAGCTATGGCTAGGGTTAGCTATTTCAAACGAGATCTGGGTAGTGAGTGCTATGCATCATGGGATAAGGGGTAGCCTCGAGCCAGTAAACAGCTATAGAAGATGGCCGAGTCAGAGCCAAGGATCGGCTCCGATCCCAACCAGCAAGAAAGAAGGCAAGATGAAGACAACTAACATGGAACATTATGGTAGGTACATAACTTCTTTTTATCTTTTCCCGCACTTTTCACTTCGGTAAAAAACACTCAATGTACAAAGACTAAGTACATTTTCAAAACCACCATCCCATTTTAATTTACAACAAACTCTTAAAGCTGTGTGTACATTTTCCTAAAAGGAAGTTTACCCCTCCAACTAGGAACAACTACACCAGTGTGTTGGCTGCAGCCAGTGACATTTCCTATTATAAAGTTAAGCTTAACCATGCTAAGGTGCATGTTAGAGCCGATGTTCACACTGGCAGAAACTGCTGTCTTTCTTATCTTAACTCTGTTCTCCTCCCAGATGTGAAAAACAACTTGCATGCTTTCAGAAATATTAAATGTTAACCTTAAGAAAAACTGTGTTCTGGCTATCTTTAAGTAATTAAACTAAATTGCAATAAAGTGCAAAAGCTGCTGTAGAGATAACTGTTTGAATAACTGTTCACTTCCTATAGATTCAAGCTTAATTCTTTTTTTGTTGAAATACTTGCTAAAATTCCTTTAAATGTTAGTTACATTATATCCTATGGACTGCACTCAAAACAAACTGATGTTCATTATATTGATTACTGCTGCAGTAGTCTTAGCAATATGGTTGTATCCTGCCAAAGGTATAACAGCTGGGCAGCTTCCAAAGCTTCAGGGCACCATCCAGGTGCCAAGACCGTCGGTCAGCTTGAGCTGAGCTGACAAAAAAGACAGGTTTGGGTGACAAGCTATCCACAACTTTCTTGCCATTGAAGAGAGCTCTCCTCTGTGGGCTGTCCAGGATTAAAGGTTGCTTTGTGCTGTTCCTTTGCTGTACAGATAAGTTTCTTTTGGAGAAAAATCTTTCACATTAAAAATTGTTTGTTATGTTATAGCTCCTGTTTTGGAATACTATTTTTAAGCTAGAAGTTTGTTTAACAGTTTGTTATGAGACTTAACTGTACTTTTAAATGTGAGCACACTTTTTTCCTTTCATTTTAAAAGTTATTTAAAGTAATCATAAACCATTTTTGTTGTGGAGAAATTGTGGTTATTTTACTTTTTAGGGCTGTTTAAGTGTTTTAATGTGCTTTTTACTGTGTTTTGTGTGAAAAATTACCTTTAAAGACTTCAAGGTTTCACTTACTTTTGCTGTCTGTTCTCCCTGGGAAAGAGGTTTCATTATCTTCTTGACCATTTAACAAACTACTGGTCCCATGGTCAGTCCTTCTTCCAGCCACAAAAAGAAAAAGTGATGCAAACAGCTTTTGCCACATCAGCAGGCTAGCAGTTTGCCTCAGCTGCAGGTGGGTGACTCTGTTGTGGCCAAAGCTTGTTAATCAGATGGCTCATTTTTTTTACCCAGGATCCATCGAGTGTAGTACCTACAATCACTCTGGACCAGAGGTTAGCCATGTCAGCTTTTGGGGTCTCCTCAGTAGGCTAGGGAGAGCAGCTCTTCTTGGTCCTGGGAGAGGGAACAGGGAAGATATCCCTAATTGATTAGAATGCTGTGCCTATACATTGGCCCCATTTTTCTGTCAAAAAGAAACAGAAAACTAAACCTGTGTCTACTCCTCAAATTTCCTTTGACAGAACTAGCTTACTGGGTCTGGGTCAGTGTTAAATTTGGGCTGCTGATCCTTATAAGGTGGTTTCTGGTAAAAGAAAGAGGATTAATACTTTCCCCTGAAGAGATTCAAGATACTGAATCTGGACAATAAGATGAAGAGCTTCAGGGTTCTCTCCTCAGTTTTCTGATTCAGACTCAGTCGAAAGCTGACTTCCTAATTCTCCCTGGGGAGGTTTTCTCTTTCTCTAATACTGTTTCCAGAATATGCCAGTGTTTTCAGTAGTAGAACACTGGTGTTTCTCAGTCCTTCAGAAAATACTATAATTGTTACAGAAGGAACAGCCTGCTGCTCCTAAAATGACAGAATGTATAAAGTTCCTCAGTCTTTTAAGTTTTATACCCTCTTCCCAAACCTGACTCAGCAGCATTAGCTATAGTTAATCCTACTGCAGCTAAACATTTGGTTAATTCCAATCCTACTCTATCTGACAAGAATGGAAAGCTTATTGATAGCATGAGAAAAAAGTGTTTGCTTCTGCAACTTTGATTTTCAGTTTTGGATTGTCAGGTTCATATGTTAAAGTTTATTCTGATTAATTGTAAAGTATGAGGAATGTTTGGCTACATTTTCTTCCTGTTAGGAATATTCTGCTTCAAATAATTTAGTTTCTTCCATTGTACAAGTCACTATTCACTGTTTACAGTGTGTGGGTGATTCAGTTGATATTTCATCCAGGGCTAAACTGTTTTGAGGTTTGCTTGGCTGCCTTCTCAGAACCTCCCAGACGATGTGAAAAGTGTGATTTAAAATTTTCCTTTGGACAGAAATTTAGTTTTTGGCTGCTCTACTGCAGAAGTTATCAAAAAGTGTAATGAAAGGGGTAGACTGATGCACTGAATCTCTTAAGTTTTTTTAGCCCTCCTTTTGCAATTTTTCTAAGGGTTTCTTGAATCCCTTATCTGATTTTGGCAAGTAAATAAATACAGGAATCTTCTTCTTCTTTCGTCTTTTTCCCGGTTAGGGGTCGCCACAGCGGATCACTTGTCCGCTCATGATTGGCAGTGGAGTTTTACAGTATCGAGTTGCCAGCCCGGCGCCCAACCTTCCACAGAGGGCATAAATAAATACATGAATAATTAATAAACAAACAGTCTCAGCAAAATGCTGGTAAACAGATTTTTAAGAAGAAATGGCAATGGGGCTTCTATAAAGAATCCAGGAACTCCCCAAAATCAAGGACAGTCCAACAAGTCAGAATAACTGTTTAAGGGAATTCCCACCTCGGCAGTCTCTTTTCCCTTCCAGAAAGTTGGAATCCCCACTTTTCTCTTTAGCAACAGATAGTTTCAGACAAAAGGGTTCTGAAGATCATTCATAAAATTTACAGATGGCAGTGAGAGGAAATCCTTCTTTTCCAGGGGGTATTTCCTCAGCTACCAGACCAGACTCCTTTATTTCACCTGTCCTTCAACACATGCTTTCCCAGAGAGTGGTACACCTAGTTCATCCTTCCCATGTTTGGTAAGGTTTTAATTTAAGGATCATTTCAGTGCCAAAGAAAAAATATGCTTGCTGACCAGTTTTGTATCTTTCTTTCTTTCTTTCTTAAACCTGTTTGTGATAGTGCCCAAGTTCAAAAGGATGTCAGTTCACAACTTATGTTGTCTTCCTCATTTAACTTTCCTGATAACACTGTATTTAAAAGATGCCTATTACATCCCTATTCATCCAGACTTCAGGCTTTTCTTAAGGTTTTGTGCATTTGGATCACATTATCAGTTGTCTGTTTAACACTTTGGTCTATTAACTGCACCAAGAGTCTACCTCCGGTTATAGCTCATCACAGGTTACAGGGTAGCCACATCTTTTCATATTTAGACAACTTTCTTATCTTTACAGAGTCTTTTCAAAGTGTCACTAGTATCTTATTTGAGTAAGAGATCTCTTACACAAGCTGGGATTCCAAGAGAACATTGAAAAGTCATTAACTCCTTCACACAGGATTGTGTTGCTGGGGTGTCAGCTAGAAAGCCTTTTTCTTTGATAGGAAAGACAGATCTATAAATAGATAAGATTTTCCTTTCAGACTTTGGTCACCGTGAATGAGTACCCCAGGAATTTGGGTCTGATGATATCTAGGAGTCTCATGATACCCCTGGCAAGACTTCACTTTTGAAAGATGCAATGGTACCTGAATTCTCTTTAGTTATCCTTTGTCTTTTCAAATCCAGGTGCTGGAGTTTGCCAGAAGAGAAATCACTTGGTGGAGACAGCAAATGTATCTAAATCCAGGTCTCCCCTTCTCTGTTCCTGCTCCAAAGTAGTCATGTCACCATAGACATATCAGACTTTGCTAGGGGAGCAGTTTCAGGAGGGATAAAAGTACAAGGATGTGGGATAACGATAACAAATCCAAACACAAATATAAAATAGATTATTGCCTTGATCAAAGTACTCAACTCTCTGAATCATCTGTAGTCCTCTGGACCCTCTTCAAGTTGTTACAGACAATACAAGAGTCATATGGTGCATCAGCAAGCACGGAGGAACCAGGTCGTCCCCCTTTGCAGACTAGCTATGTTAGCTTGAGATATAGCTTCACAGCACAGTCTCACTCTACATGTATCCTACATTCCATCAGATCAACATTGTAGCAAACAAGCTGAGCAGGACAAGGACAAACTGTCATGAATGGAAACTAGACAGGGGGATCTTCCAATATTTCATCCTCATGGGGAGTTACTCAAGTAGACCTTTTTGCCTCTTCTCTGAACAATTAGCTGGCAAAATATTTGCTCAAGGACTCATTACAAGAAAGCCTGGTGAACAGTTGCTTTTCCTTTCCTTGGACAAGATTGTTCATGTATGCTTTTCCATCCATTCCAGTGATATCCAGGGTACTTCTAAAAATGCAGAAGGATTCCCAGTCCCCCAGGATCATTGTGGTGGCTCCTTGTGACCCAGGTAACAGTGGCTCTCCCTTCTTTTGGAAATGTTCAAGGGCAATTTCCACAAGCTTCCTCATAATAATGCAACTACTCGCACAAGATCAGAGGTGTTGGATATGCCATGACCCCAATCAACTTAATCTAACTGTCTGGATGATAGGATCTTAATTTCTTTTAGGCACCCATTTACTAAGGATGTGCAGCAAGTACTAGCGCAAGATTGCTACTAAAAAATCATATATTGGCAAATGGGAAATGTTTTCTAGTTGGTGCCAACAACATAACCAACATCCATGTTGTAAAATAGGAACTTTCAGATGTGGTTGTTGCAAAGGTTGTTCCAGGGTCGTGGACTTGAGTTGGAAGAAAATTAACAGTAAGGTATACTTTTCAAAACAATGTTTTAATTGTGGTTCCTTGGGGTAGTTTACATTATAGGGTGTAGTTGCACATGTATAATGTGGTATATGGGTTAAATCAAAAGAAAGTTTAAGATTCATATAATGGAGCATATAGGTGATTTTAGAATTAAAAATATAAATAGTCCTGTGGCAAATTATTTTTAGATAAAAATCGGGAGAAGAGAGTGAATTTTATTTTCAGCATACTTTTTAAACCATTTTCTTTACCAGGGGTAGGGGTGGGGGGGTGGGGTGTTGTAACCTGTTTATTTAATTTAGAAACCAGAATGATATTAACATTTTTGTACTTTACACCCTAGGGCTGTAAATCAGGAGATTAATGTTTGAATTAGTGTTTGAAAGTTGTTTGTTGAAAGTAATTTTGTAGGTTTGTATGTGCTTATTTGATGCAGCATTAATAAATTTTTGATGTATTATCTTTAAAATGATTTTTAATTACAATTAGATGAATTAGATTATTATACAATAACTAAATAATTAGTGATTGTACCCTGTATAAGAAAATTGTATTTGTGACTTCATATCTTCAGATGGAGAAAAGCTTAAGTCCCAGATTGGAGTGTGCAGTAAAAGCTTTTGAGCAGTCGTTTGGATCATCATGTTCTTCTTCTTTTTGTGTATTTTTAAAAGTTTTTCAGTGTTCACACAGTGATAGTTCTACTCCATCTGTTTCTTAATGTGAAGCCTTTTTGGAAGTGGGAAGGCCTGCAAAATGTTAATCAGTAAGTATTGTATACCAAATTAGTCTTTTTATGCCAAGCTGCTCTCTAGACTCTAATGTACCTGCAAGGACAGTACACCTCGCCCAGATGGAAAACACCTAAAATGGTCACTACAGAATTAGAAATAATGCCACCTACCCTGAAGTTATTCAGACTGGACCAAAGGACTTGGTCTCAGATGGATTACTGATTAGTGGGTTTGTTCACCCCACCTATTCGAAAGATAATCTGCCTTAAGTCGTGAAGATTAACAGTGTCCTCGGTGAGAGCATCTGCTAGTGACTCGCAGTAAAGAAGGCCAGCCTGATGTTTCCAAAACATTCAACCAAAGGTAGGGGTGCGAACGCCCAAGGTATCCAAGTAAAGGAGATATGAACCAAGAGGTTTCCAAGGTTTAATATAATGTAGAGTAGGCTGTACTTTACAGACCTCATTTGAAGATGCAATTCTGTCCACTGAATGGGAAAACTCTGGCATCAAGGCATGTAGAAATATCACTGCAGATAAGTAGGATGTCAACTAAACAACACGCCCTAGCTGGAACCTATAAAGTGAAAACGAACACACCAACCACATAGGTATATTCCAAAATTTTAATAGTGCTTCCTAGTACCTCGGCTAGGTGCCTTCAAGGGAATGATTTTCACACCATCCCAAATAATCTTGTATAACAAATGCATTCAGTTATGTAATCAGTACATCAATTCAAAATGACATCACCCAATGGATTACTACACAATGGAAACTACATAAAAATACTGCATGAAATGTTTTTAATATTTCTTGGCACAGAGATGGCAAAATGTAACTTCATACTTGAATAAACAGTACTATTTGCAATAATACACTATGTTATTACACAAAAAATAAACAAAAAACTACTTCAAGTTTATCCAAATACAACCCTTATCTGTCTAAGAAATGTGGATGTTAAATTCCTGATTTAAACCTTTGTTATATAAAGTCCCAAAATTAATAATCAATTTTGTTTCCAACTGCAATAAGTTAGTCAAAAATTCACCATCCTGTCTGCAAAGGGGTTTAGCTAATAAGGTGTTATTTTGAATTGATGTACTGATTACATAATTGAATGCATTTGCTATATAAGATGATTTGGGGTGGTATGAAAATCATTCCCTTGAACACCTAGCCCGAGGTACTAGGAAGCACTATTAAAAATTTGGAATATATCTGTGTGGTTGGTGTGTTCATTTTCATCTTTAGAGGTTCCAGCTATTTGTTTTTGTGTTTCATACATCTATTTTGTTAAACAACAGTCCCTGTCACCTTCAGTTAGAACATCACAATGGAACTTCTTCAGGAAGAACTGCAATGTCCAACAGCATCAGAGGACTACAATTTAAAAGCATTGGGCTAGCAGTACCTAGTCATCCAAGGCAGTGAGGCAGATTACCTGAATTATCTAGTCTGACATTGCCCAAGGATGTAAACCCCATGGCTCCATTAAACTTGAAGTCTTAGTTACTCGTATAGCAAACTGTAGATCATTTCACTCGTGTCTTTCCACCTGACCTTACATTTCAATGAGTTGCTACTAGTCAGCATGTTGTAGTAGTGTTTTAATAGGACAGTATGCTACTTTTCCTCAGGTAACACCAGTTCAAGATATGTGCTGGGTACTCAAGTAATATTGCTCTACTGTTTTTTTCCAATACAAAAATATTCATGTTCCAAAGTTTCTGTAAATATATTTATCTTGTACATGAATGCTTATGATTTATACAAGAATTCTTTTAATTTGTAACCAAATGTTTTGTTCATGTCCTGCATTTTTGTACATTTATGCAGCTATGAAGATTTATTTATTTGCCTGATAAATTATTAAACAGGTTAGTGAACTGATCCCAAAATTATATGCAGCCACTAGGCAAGCTAAATGACGTATTTTAAAGGCACGTCCTGTATGGTAAAAAAATTCTGGTGACTATACCTTTAGAAACTTTATATCCTTGTCTCTCAAGCTTGTTTTTCACTATCTTTTTCTGATTGTTTCTATGACTTATCTTGACCATGGTGCTAGCCCAGTCCAGTATTAGTCATTACCACTCCCCCTCACCTCACGTCCTCTTCCTAGTCTTCATAGGTGCCTCACAACAGCAGGAGCCATTTTGAAACCTTCTTTCCCCTTCATGCTGCTGAGCATATGCTGCTCTGTGTAAGGTAAAATTTTGATTCTTTGGCATTAACTGATGTTCTTCGTGTTTCACTGATGCAGTCATTACATTTGGGTAATCTGCTGGCAGGTTGTCCTCAGTCAGCCTGAATATCAAAGTCGTGGGTTCTGCGTCGATTGCTGTCTCCTCTTCCATGAAGTCAGGTCGTCAGGGCTGTAAAACATGCAGCCGACACCATTTTCTTCAGTCTTTCTTGCCGCGCGATGCCCGAAGCAGAAGCAGTTCACAAGTGCCGGTCCATCGAATCCTGAAATTTTCGCATTCGAGTTTCAGAACCGAAGTCTTCAAATAAAGCTAAGTACCCCGTTGGGGAAACGTTTTCTTGCTCCTTACCGATGTCAGTAAAAGTTAATAATTGTATTGCTGGTGGGAAGCAAATACCTCGTAAGGATTTTCATTTGTACTGTATTCCTTGCCTAGGCCCAGATCATAACGTGCCTTGCTGTCAGTTTTGTGCTAGATTTAACCAACGCACTATTAAGCATCGGTATATCTTTGCTTCAAAATATTTTGGAAACAGATTTAATTACCCTGAAATGTCGTCGGATAGCAATCCAATTACCAGAGTTCACAAAAAATGGAAAGAAAAGGACAGAGACAGGCTGTCGAGGTCCAAAATCGACAACGAAGCTTCTCCTAAGCCAGTCGCCGGTACTCAGTGAGGCGCTTTTGCAGCCTCTGATACCCACTACTTTTGAGTCGCAGGTCTCTACCGAGACCCATGTGGAGTCCGGCATGCTGCGAGATTCTCAGAGTATTATACCCGCTGATGTCTCTCCCTCGGATGGGTCCGGAGCCGCTGAGCAGGCACCGGCTTCTGAGTGTGCTTTCAGGCCTCAACATTTCTATATAAAACTGACGCCAACTTCAAAAACAAAGACAAAAGAAACTTCTAAGGCTAAAAAATTGACGCATGAGCCACTTGCTCAGGCCCCCTATGCCTAAAAAACAGATGATCAAAATGGCTAAAGACTTAATTACCTTGATCAGGGGTTCCCAACCCCCCCCCCCCGATAAGAGGCCTAGGCAAGACACTATGACTCTTCAGATCAGGTTTCTATTTCTTCTGATTCCTCTTCTGATCAGGAATTTTCTATACCTCCCTATGAGGATTCAGATGTAGAGGAATCCATCCCATCTGCATCTCCTCCTGAAGATTATTCTTTTGGAGAAACCTTGCATACTTTAAGGGAACATTTTCATTGGGAGAGTCAGGATTTCTTGTAATCAAAAAAGAGGCTTAGGAATTTCCTTCTTCTTCCTCAGCATAGGCCTTTGGCTATACCTCCTGTATTAGACATTGTTGATGAAGTGTTTTCGGAATCAAGCATGGCTCCTGATTCCCGACCTCTGGCTCCTAGTAAGCCAGACAGATATTACAGGGTTCTTGACTCCCACAAATTCTTATTCAAAAATCCTGCTGCTGAAATTAATGGACATGCTGCACCTCAGAAAATCCAAATCCCATTGAACTACGCGCTCGAGAGACGTGAACCTCAGCACTGAAATAAATAGGACATACTGGAGGGACAGATTCACAACCCAGAGGGCTCCCTTCACTCTGGAATAAAATCCCAGTCCAGGTTAGGCAGAGTCCCTCATTGACTCTCTTCAAGAGGAATCTTGAAGAGTGGATGGGAGATCGTAGGTTTACCCCGGGTATCACTTCTGTGTCACTGTTAGACAGAGGCACATTATACTAACCTCGAAAAAGGGCATAGCAAAATTAATTTAAAATGGGTGGCGAAAGCCAAACACACTCTGGCTAGGCTTATAAATGCCCTAGGGCAGATAGCCTAGTATGAACCTATGAACCTATGACCCTGAAACTGTCTCACAGGGTCCCACAGGTGTAAAGGCATCTACAGCCAAGAATCCTACCCCCTCTGATAAAGATTCCAGGGCACTGGATAGATGGGGGAAAAAGGTTTATACGTCTGCAACCTTGGCTATTAGGCCCCTAAACTGCCAGTTTCATATGCTTAAATATCAACAGCATGTTATGGGATTATTGAAACAGAAAATGATGTTGATTTCTGAATGTGTGGAAAATAAAGAATTACAGGAATTATTGCATGCAGGTTGGAAAGCATACTTTGCAATGTGGTTTTGATTCCTTAGAGGCCTCCTGCAGGGCTGCAGTTAGTGAATCTAATTAGAAGGCATGCCTGGCTCAAGGAGCAAAATCTGTCTGATCATGTTAAAGCTAAATTGTTGGATGCACCTTTACAGCATGATACTCTGTTTAGTAATAAGGCAGAAGAGGTTTTAAAGAAAATGGAAGACAAAGCTAAATCTATGCAAATTGTAAAAGATTTCTTACAAGTGCAGCCACCCAGATTCAGTAGACACTGGCCTAAAAAAACTGGTCCTTTCCTGTGTCCGACAGAGCGGGCAAATCCAGGTGCTCAAAAGCCTCTAGGTACCAATTGCAGGGTTCTTACAGGTCAAAACAGTGGGGTGCTTCTACCTCCAAATCTGGAGGAAGCAAAGCACAACCCTACAGTAAACAGTCTCAATGACTTCCCACTGCCATCACCAAGCACTTATCTTTTGGCAGCCCCCTTAGGGGGAAAATTAGCACTTCATGCTCAAAATTGGCACTTAATAACCGAGGACAAGTTGGTATTAAACATAGTATCCCAGGGATACAGATTTCATTTCCATACCTTGCCAGTTCCATACTGATTTCATTTCCATACCTTGCCAATTCCAAACGGTTGGCCAGATCTGCCACAAAATTAATGGGCAGAGGCACAGAAACAAGTTACGTCCCTCATGGATATGGGGGCTATTCAACCAGTATCAGAACAGGAAAAAGGGCAAGGGTTTTACTCAAGACTGTTCCTGGTACCCAGAAAAGACAATGCCTGGCGCCTAATACTGGATTTATCGATTTTGAACACATTTTTGGATGTCCCAAAATTCAAAATGCTGACTTTGCAACAGCTTCTGCCCATGCTGGGCAAGAATGCTTGGTTAGTGACTCTAGACTTAAAAGAGGCATACCTGCATATCCCAATAAGGGAATCCTGCAGAAGATACCTCCGCTTCAAGGCTAGTTTTATGCATTACCAATTCTCTGCACTGCCCTTTGGCTTATCTACTGCGCACAGGGTCTTTACAAAGTGTCTGGCACCAGTAATTGTTTTTTGCAGACAAAGAAGCATTCAAATTTATCCTTACTTGGACGACTGTCTCATTCAAGCAGAAAACAAGGACATTCTTCTTCAACATCTGGCGTTTGTAAAAAGGCTTCTAACATGCCTAGGGTACACAATAAATGAAAAGAAATCACAACTGGTACCCTCTCAAAAGATTCCATTCCTGGGTGCAAGCTTGAATACAACTGCCCAGATGGCTTACCTTACACCAGACAAGCAAAGGCAACTGACTATTTACTTCAAACAGATGGCAACAAAAACCCAGTTATCTGCAAAACAAATTCTGCAGGCTTTGGGGTTCATGGCATCCTGCATTCTACTAATTCCATATGCAAGACTGCATATGAGGAAACTACAGTGGTATCTAAAAAGTTTATGGAGTCAACATTGTCACAGTCTGGAAACAATGATTCTTCTCATTCCCTGCCTACAACAGGAGTTTCTTTGGTGGGCAGAGACATGTCAACAGAACATGGGACGGTCTTTCACTCTACCCCCTGCCACCCAAACCCTAACTACAGACACATCAGACTATGCTTGGGGAGCCCACCTGGCAGGGAGATGCATTCAGGGCATATGGAGCCCAAAGCAAATGCATCTGCATATCAACCAGAAAGAGATGTTAGCTGTTCAAAATGCCCTAACAGCCTTCAAGGACTTACTTCATCCAGGATAACTACTGATAAAGACGGACAACACCACGGTCATGTGGTACATAAACAAGCGGGGGGGGGTACACATTCCTACCCCCCTTGCAGACTAGCCATGACATTGTGGGACACAGCCTTGACTTACCAAGTACATCTTCAAGCTCAATTCCTGCCAGGAAAACAAAATACTCTGGCAGACGACCTAAGCAGAAATCTTATGGACCCGCACAAGTGAAAACTAGATCCACAAGTCTTCAGCATGATAACAGAGAAATGGGGGAGTCCGGACATAGATCTATTTGCCTCTCCCCAAAATTATCAGCTGGACAAATTTTGCACAAGGACTTATCACAGACAAGCATGGAAAGTGGATGCCCTATCCTTCAGTTGGAAAAACCTATCAGTCTACGCCTTTCCTCCTCTGCCTATTCTCCCCAAGGTCTTACTAAAGGTCAGACAGGAAAAACCGAAAATGATCCTAATTGCCCCGGACTGGCCTCGCCAGCACTGGTACCCAATTCTAAGGAATATGTCTCAACTCCCTCTTTGGTACTTGCCTCAAATACCTCATCTACTGTCTCAGCAGAGCAATCAAATTCTGCACACTCAGCTCCAAACCCTGAACCTGGCAGCATGGCTGATCATGTAATTATTCAAACAACACCTCTCAGTAAATCTGTGATGGATGTCATTTTGGAAGCCAGAAGGCCTAGTACTAGAAAATCTTATGCTGATAAATGGAAGAGATTCTGTGCTTGGAACCAAGCACAAGGAACGGACACAGCAAAGCCAAATATTCCTCAAATTTTGCAATACTTGACCGAGATGCTTGACAAGGGCCTATCTTTTTCATCAATAAAAATCCATGCCTCTGCCATCTTGGCTCACTACAACACAGAGCCTCCCATCTTTTCTCATCCTCTGCTAAAACAGTATCTTAGAGGAGCCAAAAATGTAAGGCCTCCCAGAAGATCACCAACTCCTGCATGAGACCTCAATTTTGTGTTGGAAAAACTCACCCTGCCTCCATTTGAACCAGCAGCTACTGCAGATATAAAGTTTTTGTCTTGGAAAACAGCTTTACTTCTGGCAATCACTTCAGCAAGAAGGGTTTCAGAACTACAGGGCCTCATGGCTGTGGAGCCTTTTATTACATTTTACTTTGATGGGGTGTCCCTCAGGACCAGTCCTTCTTTTATGCCTAAGGTGGTATCCATTGTGGCTCTTAACCAAGCTATTCACCTGCCAACTTTTTACCCATATCCGCCGAACAAGGGAGAGCGGATTCTGCATTCCTTGGACGTAAACAGACAACTAAGATTCTACTTAAACAGGACCAAATCTCTAAAGGTCTGAGCAGCTACTGGTAGCATTTGTTGCAGGATCAGAGGGGAATGCTATTTCAAAGCAGATTATTTCAAAGTGGATAAGCCACTGCATTGTTTCTGCTACTTGCATCATGGTAAACCGGTGCCCAAAGGAATCAGGTCACATTCCACCAGGGCTGCATCTACCTCAGCAGCTTTTCTCAGAGGAGTCCCAACCAAAGACATTCTAGAAGCTGCTACTTGGAGTTCTGTTCATACATTTACAAAGCATTACCATTTGTCTCTCTTCTTTAAGTCCAGGGCAGGCTTTGCCACTGCAGTTCTGCAGAGCCTTATAGCAGCTCCTAATGCTATTTAGTTCCAGCCTCCCATCCATAGCTTTGGGATTCTACCCAAATGTAACGACTGCAATAGTGAAACACGAAAAACATAGTACAGTTGTGTACACTTGCCATAAATGTAGATGTTCGAGTGTATTCACTGTTGCAGTCCGGGTTACCCACCTACCATCTCCCTTTTTTCTAGAACTTCTCTTTCCTTCACTATATTCTACAGCCTTTGTGGTGTATTTGCTTTTAGATGAGGTAAAGTTTATGTTGTTACAATTGCATTTATATATATATATATATATATATATATATATATATATGTGTGTATATATATATATATCTTTTGCTCCCCATTGGGGGGGGGGGGCACCTGACATCTGGGGCAAGAAAAACTGAAGAAAATGGCGTTGGCTGCATACCTGACGTCATGGAAGAGGAGACAACAACCGATGCAGGACCCAAGACTTTGATATTCAGGCCAACTGAGGGCAACCTGCCAGCAGATTACCCAAATGTAATGACTGCAACAGTGAATATACTCGAACATCTACATTTATGGTAAGTGTACACAACTATACTTTTTGTTATGTCTTTTCTGTTGCCTTAACTGCCTTATATGGTGATTATTCTGTTGCTTTATCTGCTTTAGGTCATATAGTATTTTGCGATTATATTGAGATGAATATTGCTTGCATATGCAGTCTCTTGTGTACTTTTTCTCGTGACTCTAGTTTTGTGAATATTTAAAGTCTATTTTCCCTGTCGCAAGGAGCTTCAGCACCTTATGATCACAGGTAGGTTAGTGTTTGAATTGTACTCATCTTATTTGTTGTTTTTTAATGAAAGAAAACTGTAAATGTGAATATTTACCAACTAAGTTTCTTGTTGCAAGGAGCACCAGCACCTTAACTTCACATTTAGATGTATCTGTAGTATTTTCACTGTAATTTCTTGTTGTAGTACTAAAGTAAAAGGAAGAACTTTTGCCTGAAAGTGTACCAATTGTTCTTGTCCTCAGTAATCCTGAATTTCTGTTTTCCTGCTTTGTGAATTATTGCCTTGTGTATGTCTACACTGTGCTGTTGTTAACTACTGTTGTTCTGCATTACTTTATGCATAGGTGTAAACAGTGCTGTGTTCTTGGCTAGTTATGTGTGTAAGACACTCATACAATGGAAATGAATGCTAGGTATACTGCCTCTGCCTACCTGTATTGCTTTTTTTCTCTCTACCCATGGTATTTTTCTCTCTCGCTCTTTTCCTGAATTACTTGCTCATAACTAATCTCCCTTCTCTATGTTTTTATAGCCCTAGTGGATTTTTCCCTGTGGTTTTCTCCTGCCCACAGTACAGGGCAACACAGGTTTGAGGACCTTAACAGATACCCTGCAACTATCGATCCGGAAGCCACCGTTTTAAGCTTAAAATAATACCACTGAAGTATGTGCCCCAGTAAATAACTGCTACATAAGCTAATCTTGTAATTAATGCTAGACTTTATAAGCACAAGAAGAATTTACAGTGTTTTTTTTGCTAGTCGCCACGAAAAGCAGACGCCAGCAGCTCCTATCCTTTCTCTTTGGTTACCCACTATCCTCATACTGTTTCTGTGTGTATTCTCCTGTTCTGTACTTTACCCTTCCTTGAATTCATTTCTAGCCTCACTCATAACTGCCTTTCCTAGTGCACCTGCCCTATTTTACTGTCTTCAGACTCTTACATATTAATGTTTTTTTGCCCTGCTTTTAGCTGCTAGTAATACCTCTCTCTCCCCCTCCAAAGCCCCTCTCTATTGTAGCTTATTTTAACCATACAGCACTGGGTTTGCTTCAAGTAAATCTACTTGTGTAGCTTGAGGCCAGTTTCCTTTTGTAAGCTTACTTCTGCTCATATTTTAATTCTTTTTATTTTATTTCTGGTGACTATACCTTTAGAAACTTTATATCCTTGAAACTCAAGCTAGTTTTTCACTATCTTTTTCTGATTGTTTCTATGACTTCATCTTGACCAGGGTGCTAGCCCCACTCCAGTTGCCCTCGCTACGCTTGGGCTCACTTCGCTCTCCTACCGTACCCCCATTTCCACCCACCCTCATTACAATTACCTTTATACCTAACTATCCCTCCCCTTCCTGTCCCACTAGCCACTACAATTCCACTTCCTGCCTATTGCCACAACCACCTTACTAATCTGTCAATCTTGTCAACACCACTTCTTCTATACCACTGTCTCTACCTACTCTATCTGACCATATTTTATTCCAAAATGTATTATTTCTAATATCTTCTACACTACTCCTTATTCTCTCTGTCTCCACCTCTTACCACTCCAATCTCTCTGACCCACTCCTATGTTCACCAGCTTCTCACTCATACAACATATATCCAACTACTTCATCTTTACTATCTCCTCTAATCTCTTTACTACCTTTACCTCAAGTCTATATAAATTATCTGTAATAAAGGTTTTTAAACCTTCCCACAAAGCTAAATCAAAACTATACAAACTCCATCTAGCAACTACTACACACTCTCTCCTCACTAAAAACCTACTTTGTTGTGGGGATATCCATCCCAACCTTGGCCCCTCTTCTTTCCTCAAAACTACCTCTACACTGCCCCCATCTTACTCCTCTAACAGTCAGCAAGCTCAGTCACAACAGTCATCTCCATTCAAATACTTAACTATTTACTCATTGAATATTCAGAGTCTAGCAAATAAAGTCACTGAGCTGCACTCATGGATAGCTCTCAGTATCCCTCACATCCTCTCCCTATCTGAAACCTGGCTCAAACCACAAATCTCAAATAGTGAAATACTCCCACAAGGTTATAATATCTTCCGATCTGATGTTGTTATTTGTCTTTCGGCTTTTCCCAGTAAGGGGTCGCCACAGCAGAACTCCGGTCCTCTAATGAGTGGCAGTAGATTTTTATGAAATGCCGAGGTGCCAGCTCGATGCTCAACCTTCAACAAAGGCATGCCCATTTACGCATGCATGTCTTTCGAACGCTACCCAACCGCGGGGAAGACATGCAGACTCCACACAGAAGGCACTCCCAAGCCCAACCGAGAATTGAACGGGAGAACCTCTTGCTGTGAGGTAACAACGCTACCACCGTTCCACCGCGGCAAGGTGGTGGCGTGGCCATCCTATACTCAAACAACCTTAACCTCTCACCATACCCTTCCCCAATTCCTGACTTCCTCCCAGCTGAAATCATCCTCCTTAACTGCCATCTGAATCCCCACAAAAAACTTGCAATTGCCTCTATCTACCTTCCTCCTGGTAACAATCTGCCCATTCTTGAAAACATCCTATCCTGGTTTTCCCGCAGCATACCATATGAGACATTTATCCTTGGTGATGTTAACATTGATTGGTCCAAACTCACAACTGACTCCCCTCAACTCAGTATCCACCTACACGGTTTCCACCAACGTATAACATCTCCCACTCGCTTCCATAAAAATTCCACTTCCAGCTCTATCATAGACTGGAATCTTACCAATTCCCCCCACCAATACTATAATCCCACCACTTTACATGACTCCCTCAGTGATCATCTCCCTACCACCATCTTAAGACAGTACTCCCATATTCCTAAACCCCACCTTATCAAAGACTGTCGAAAACTATCGACTTTCAATTCATCCCAATTTAACTCCATTCTCCACAACATAGATTGGTCCATCCTAAAATACCTCCCCCTAAACGATGCTGTAAGCACTTTCAGTAGCATCTTCATGAATACGCCAAACTCTTTAGCTCCCTCTAGGAAGATCAGGGTAAAATCAAACCATGCTCCCTGGCTCTCCAAAGAGACTAGGCCCCTTATGAAACAAAGAGATCGTGCTTGGAAAACCTGGACTAAAACTAAACAACCACATTTTCTCCAAAAATACAGGCAACTGAGGAACCTTGCAAAAAACATACAACTAATGACAAAAAGATATACTGTAGCTCTGCTCAGCTTAACAACAAATCCAATCCTGGAAAATTTTGGTCAACTCTCAACAACATCCTCTATCCTGGAAAGCCCTCTAATCCCTCCCCATACTCTAACTCTTCCTCTCAGGAAACAACTACCCTCCTGAATCTCTTCCATCCAAAATCTGGTAACCTCTAAGCCAAACTCTACTTTGACACCCACCCCTCCAAGTCCCACTAACACAACTTTGTTTTCTTTTGAGCCAGTTCCCATTACTTACATCAAATCTCTACTACTCAAGCTAAAACCTTGCTCTCCTTCCACTGACAGTCTATCTCCTACATTCCTCAAACTTGCTGCTGACTCAATTGCCTATCCTATATCTATACTAATTAATCGATCTATTCTGGAATCAACTGTCCCAACCCTTTGGAAATCTTTCTTCACTATCCCTCTTCATAAAGGTGGAAACTCCACTGACCCCTCAAACTACCGCCCATTGCCATTCTGTCCCCCTCTCCAAGATATTAGAAAAAGTTATTCACTCACAACTTCTCAATCACCTCCTCACACACCACTTACTTACCCCTACCCAACATGGATTTCGTCCTCACCACAGCACCACCACTGCCCTCCTCTCCTTCACTTATATCATTGCAGAGGCCCTAGACAACAATACACTCATTTCCTGTCTCTTCCTAGATCTCTCCAAAGCCTTTGATACTGTCTCTCATCCTCTACTACTATCCAAACTCGCAAATCTCCACCTATCCCCCTCCGCACTTGCCTGGTTTAATAGTTACCTGTCTGGCAGGGAAAATCTGTCAAATGGCTCTCATCCTCCTCACCTTTCCTTCCAATCTCCACTGGTATTCCCCAAGGCTCCATCTTGGGACCCCTTTTGTTTAACATCTTCACCAATGATCTTTACATCTCATGCAAAGCATCCTCCCTTATTCAGTATGCCGATGACTCCACACTTATATCCATCTCGAATAACATTCCTGAACTACACTCCCTGACCCAACAGGCCGTACTATCCACTGAACAATGGTTCTCTTACAACCTATTGATCCTAAATCCCAAAAAGACCAAACTCCTACTTTTCCTTCCCCTTCTCTTTCTCATCACAAAACCTCCTTTTTTATTACATCTTCTAACAATACAGCTATCCAACCTGACACCCACACAAATCTCCTAGGGGTCATTATCGATGACGAACTAAAATTCAACCTACACATACTCCAATGTATACAAAAAACAAACCAGAAACTAGGTCTGCTATATCAGAACAAAGAATTCCTAGCCCCTGAATCTAGACTTACCCTGGGCCAGGCACTCCTCCTCCCTCGCCTGATTTCCTATATCTATACTAATTCTCGATCTATTTGGATCAACTCCACCCTTTAGTTTTTGCCCTATGTTTTTCGTGGTTTTCCCTGCCCCAACACCCATGTTGCCTAAATATTGAAATGTCCACCACTTTAACAAATAAACCACTAATATGCCCCTAAACTATTTAACTATCTTGTAATTAATGCTAGACTTTATAAGCACAACAAGAATTTACAGTGTTTTTTTTGCTAGTCGCCACGAAAAGCAGACGCCAGCAGCTCCTATCCTTTCTCTTTGGTTACCCACTATCCTCATACTGTTTCTGTGTGTATTCTCCTGTTCTGTACTTTACCCTTCCTTGAATTCATTTCTAGCCTCACTCATAACTGCCTTTCCTAGTGCACCTGCCCTATTTTACTGTCTTCAGACTCTTACATATTAATGTTTTTTTTTTGCCCTGCTTTTAGCTGCTAGTAATACCTCTCTCTCCAAAGCCCTCTCTATTGTAGCTTATTTTAACCATACAGCACTGGGTTTGCTTCAAGTAAATCTACTTGTGTAGCTTGAGGCCAGTTTCCTTTTGTAAGCTTACTTCTGCTCATATTTTAATTCTTTTTATTTTATTTCTGGTGACTATACCTTTAGAAACTTTATATCCTTGAAACTCAAGCTAGTTTTTCACTATCTTTTTCTGATTGTTTCTATGACTTCATCTTGACCAGGGTGCTAGCCCCACTCCAGTTGCCCTCGCGCTTGGGCTCACTTCTCCTACCGTACCGCCATTTCCACCCACCCTCATTACAATTACCTTTATACCTAACTATCCCTCCCCTTCCTGTCCCACTAGCCACTACAATTCCACTTCCTGCCTATTGCCACAACCACCTTACTAATCTGTCAATCTTGTCAACACCACTTCTTCTATACCACTGTCTCTACCTACTCTATCTGACCATATTTTATTCCAAAATGTATTATTTCTAATATCTTCTACACTACTCCTTATTCTCTCTGTCTCCACCTCTTACCACTCCAATCTCTCTGACCCACTCCTATGTTCACCAGCTTCTCACTCATACAACATATATCCAACTACTTCATCTTTACTATCTCCTCTAATCTCTTTACTACCTTTACCTCAAGTCTATATAAATTATCTGTAATAAAGGTTTTTAAACCTTCCCACAAAGCTAAATCAAAACTATACAAACTCCATCTAGCAACTACTACACACTCTCTCCTCACTAAAAACCTACTTTGTTATGGGGATATCCATCCCAACCTTGGCCCCTCTTCTTTCCTCAAAACTACCTCTACACTGCCCCCATCTTACTCCTCTAACAGTCAGCAAGCTCAGTCACAACAGTCATCTCCATTCAAATACTTAACTATTTACTCATTGAATATTCAGAGTCTAGCAAATAAAGTCACTGAACTGCACTCATGGATAGCTCTCAGTATCCCTCACATCCTCTCCCTATCTGAAACCTGGCTCAAACCACAAATCTCAAATAGTGAAATACTCCCACAAGGTTAAAATATCTTCCGATCTGATGTTGTTATTTGTCTTTCGGCTTTTCCCAGTAAGGGGTCGCCACAGCAGAACTCCGGTCCTCTAATGAGTGGCAGTAGATTTTTATGAAATGCCGAGGTGCCAGCTCGATGCTCAACCTTCAACAAAGGCATGCCCATTTACGCATGCATGTCTTTTGAACGCTACCCAACCGCGGGGAAGACATGCAGACTCCACACAGAAGGCACTCCCAAGCCCAACCGAGAATTGAACGGGAGAACCTCTTGCTGTGAGGTAACAACGCTACCACCGTGCATTCTTGGCAAGGTGGTGGCGTGGCCATCCTATACTCAAACAACCTTAACCTCTCACCATACCCTTCCCCAATTCCTGACTTCCTCCCAGCTGAAATCATCCTCCTTAACTGCCATCTGAATCCCCACAAAAAACTTGCAATTGCCTCTATCTACCTTCCTCCTGGTAACAATCTGCCCATTCTTGAAAACATCCTATCCTGGTTTTCCCGCAGCATACCATATGAGACATTTATCCTTGGTGATGTTAACATTGATTGGTCCAAACTCACAACTGACTCCCCTCAACTCAGTATCCACCTACACGGCTTCCACCAACGTATAACATCTCCCACTCGCTTCCATAAAAATTCCACTTCCAGCTCCATCATAGACTGGAATCTTACCAATTCCCCCCACCAATACTATAATCCCACCACTTTACATGACTCCCTCAGTGATCATCTCCCTACCACCATCTTAAGACAGTCCTCCCATATTCCTAAACCCCACCTTATCAAAGACTGTCGAAAACTATCGACTTTCAATTCATCCCAATTTAACTCCATTCTCCACAACATAGATTGGTCCATCCTAAAATACCTCCCCCTAAACGATGCTGTAAGCACTTTCAGTAGCATCTTCATGAATACGCCAAACTCTTTAGCTCCCTCTAGGAAGATCAGGGTAAAATCAAACCATGCTCCTGGCTCTCCAAAGAGACTAGCTCCCTTATGAAACAAAGAGATTGTGCTTGGAAAACCTGGACTAAAACTAAACAACCACATTTTCTCCAAAAATACAGGCAACTGAGGAACCTTGCAAAAAACATACAACTAATGACAAAAAGATATACTGTAGCTCTGCTCAGCTTAACAACAAATCCAATCCTGGAAAATTTTGGTCAACTCTCAACAACATCCTCTATCCTGGAAAGCCCTCTAATCCCTCCCCATACTCTAACTCTTCCTCTCAGGAAACAACTACCCTCCTGAATCTCTTCCATCCAAAATCTGGTAACCTCTAAGCCAAACTCTACTTTGACACCCACCCCTCCAAGTCCCACTAACACAACTTTGTTTTCTTTTGAGCCAGTTCCCATTACTTACATCAAATGTCTACTACTCAAGCTAAAACCTTGCTCTCCTTCCACTGACAGTCTATCTCCTACATTCCTCAAACTTGCTGCTGACTCAATTGCCTATCCTATATCTATACTAATTAATAGATCTATTCTGGAATCAACTGTCCCAACCCTTTGGAAATCTTTCTTCACTATCCCTCTTCATAAAGGTGGAAACTCCACTGACCCCTCAAACTACCGGCCCATTGCCATTCTGTCCCCCCTCTCCAAGATATTAGAAAAAGTTATTCACTCACAACTTCTCAATCACCTCCTCACACACCACTTACTTACCCCTACCCAACATGGATTTCGTCCTCACCACAGCACCACCACTGCCCTCCTCTCCTTCACTTATATCATTGCAGAGGCCCTAGACAACAATACACTCATTTCCTGTCTCTTCCTAGATCTCTCCAAAGCCTTTGATACTGTCTCTCATCCTCTACTACTATCCAAACTCGCAAATCTCCACCTATCCCCCTCCGCACTTGCCTGGTTTAATAGTTACCTGTCTGGCAGGGAAAATCTGTCAAATGGCTCTCATCCTCCTTACCTTTCCTTCCCATCTCCACTGGTATTCCCCAAGGCTCCATCTTGGGACCCCTTTTGTTTAACATCTTCACCAATGATCTTTACATCTCATGCAAAGCATCCTCCCTTATTCAGTATGCCGATGACTCCACACTTATATCCATCTCGAATAACATTCCTGAACTACACTCCCTGACCCAACAGGCCGTACTATCCACTGAACAATGGTTCTCTTACAACCTATTGATCCTAAATCCCAAAAAGACCAAACTCCTACTTTTCCTTCCCCTTCTCTTTCTCATCACAAAACCTCCTTTTTTATTACATCTTCTAACAATACAGCTATCCAACCTGACACCCACACAAATCTCCTAGGGGTCATTATCGATGACGAACTAAAATTCAACCTACACATACTCCAATGTATACAAAAAACAAACCAGAAACTAGGTCTGCTATATCGGAACAAAAAATTCCTAACCCCTGAATCTAGACTTACCCTGGGCCAGGCACTCCTCCTCCCCTCCCTTTTATACACTGCCCCAGTTCTTACCAATATCCAGGCCTTCACTCTAAACAAACTCCAACAGATTTACCATAAAATAGCCAGATTCATTACTAACTCCCCATACAACTCACACCACTGCATTTCTTTAAACTCTCTTCAATGGCTTGAACTTCCCCAATTTCTGCTATCTTATCAATTTCATATGCTACAATCTGTTCTTTATAAACCCTCCTTCTGTCCATCTCTATCTTCCTTAGTCTCCATCTACATCCCATCCCGGACCCTCCTTACTTCTAACCAACAATTACTTGATATCTACCACCCAAAAAGGTCAGTAGGCAAACTACTCTACAAACACTCCCTTGCCCATGCTTGGAACAAACTTCCCCTTGACTTACGTTCAGTCTCCCACACCTCACACTTTTAAAATGAACTAAAAGCTTATTTTCTCAATTCCAGAACCTGCCCCTGCCATGACCCTGCCTAGTCTTCCTGCCCTTTATGTACCCTCAAATGGACCATACTTAGTACCTCATTACATCTCTCTCTCCAGTGTGTCTACTATGCATTTGCATAATTTTATAAAAACAAATTTTTTTTATTGTTGACCTATTGAACTATATCAATGTAAAATTGTTACTTAGCTTCTTTTTAATACAACTTTAACTTTATGCATGTAACCCAACATATGTGAATCTTTTTGCTATAACTGCTATTATATCAATATTGTTTAAAATGTACTACTGGAGCTTTTCTCCTCAGGTCTCCGCTGAAAATGGGCCACAAGCCCAGTTGGACAAACCTGGTTAACAAATGCCAATAAATAAATAAATAGTAATTGATATATGAGAATTGTAATAGTCAGTGTTACTAACAATTAACATATGTAACAACAATGACATAAAACAGGCTTCCTTTAAAGAAATATTAACAGCACATAATACATCAGATAAATCATGAGGCCTTTAAAAGCTGTAATTCCTGTTATAGACGCATTTGTAGAATCAGGTAGGTATTCCTTCAACATTCGCTTGAAGGTTAACATATTTTGATCATTTATAATATGAGTAGGTAGCCTGTTTCATCTTGCTGGTGCAGCCTTTTTACCTTGTCTCCCAGTGAAGGTGGCTAAGAGTAAAGGCAGGTCTTTTGATCTTGAGGGTGGGTCATGATGAGGTGCTGTAGTCCATTTTTAGACAGTATTCTAAATGCATTAACTTAAAACTCGTGCATTGAGCATTAAGGTGGCTCTAGCTGCTACAGATAGACATTTTCACCCTTTATAAGACTAAGCAGTGATATTCTGTAAAATCTGACAGTAAAATAAAGTCCAGAGTCCTATTTTGATGGTTTGAAAAAGTTGTGTATTTCTTGGGGAGTGGACGGCAAGTAGTGGCATGCCATATTCCAGTATAAAAATCAAAATGCTTATTCTAATTGCCTTTTTTCTTCTTCCGTTACTGGAGACTGGTAAGTCTGTAGAAAAATGTAAGCTGATTCAGAGGTTTGTGAACAGTAGTATCAGAGTATCTTTAAGCTAAGATTGGGTTCTAGCCAGATTCCCAGTTGTTTGTAACTAGTCACTTGGTGAATTGTGTTTGACCTAAATACTGATTAACCAAAAGGTCAGCTGCATCAACATTTGAAAGGCACCTATCAGCATATTTCATGTATTTATTTATTATATATTTATTAATTGGACAAGTATCCCTTTTCAGTGGCAGACCAGGAGCACTCTCAAGTCAAGTAATGTGCTCAGAGTCTCTTAGTAACCAAATGGAGGTGAAAATAATCAAACCTGGTATCCTTGCCTATAGAAAGCAGTGCCTTAGCAGCTCATTTAGGTATTTGTAGATTTAGGTCAGTCAAGAGTAAGCTTATTTGCTAATGGCAAAGTGCAGTCTTGGAGTAAGTCACCTTCGAGATCTTTTTAAACCTGCAGTACTGTGTTGGCCTTCTCAACAAAATAAAATCATTTGCATGTAAAGTGATTTGAAGTCTTGATTAAGAATCTAGTCCAGTAAATGAGGGGAAAAAAAAAACAGGATGAGTCCTAATGTAGATCCACATCACTCTTGCCATTTGATCTGAATAAGATATTTAGCTACTTGCTAAGCCAGCTGTAAGGACCATTACCAAAGTTACACTTCTTTAGTCTTCCTGGCAGAAGAGTATGATCATTAGTCTCGGACTCATTTTAGGTTCCTAAAGAAAGGTGTTGTGAGTTGTCTGTTTTTATGCTTCCATAAGGCAAGGTCAGTTATTAATGTGGTTGCTCTGTTTCTCAACCTATCCTGTGAATTGACAGGACATAGAGAGTATACATCACTCAATACTTTCCCCATTATTTCATCTGAAGGTTTGAAGTGAATCTGAAGTCATTGACTGTAGAAAGACTGGGCACCAGCTATCGGGATGTGTTGATGCTGTAGCAGTTGTGGGACAGTATCAGAGGGTTAATAATTTATGCCAGTGGTTTGGCTATTACAGATACTGCCATTCTGTGGGGAGACATGGCATAGCTCTCTATCTTTGTGACCAGATTTTTCCTGTAATATTATTATTATTTTAAGTAATTTTGGAATGTATTTGGCAGAAAGTAGAAGGTATTGTTATATCAGAAATCTGCCATTATCGATTCTCTCTAGGTCTTTGCTGAAACTAAGTGCTGCCTTGTCATATATCCTGCTCAACAAAGCAAAAAAAGTCATATTATCTACCCTGTAGATGTGCAGATTGTAGAAACTGGGAATCCTAACAATGCCATTTCTGTTCAGAATCAGTTTTGGAACCACCTAACAAAGTGGCATGGCATTTTAATGATAACGGGCCAAAATTTATGAACAGCTTATTTCTTGCATAAGGAGACTTGTGCCTGGCATAAACAACAGCATGACTGATCACATTTCATTTAAAATGAATCTGGCTATCACAGAGCTTTATGTTATTTGTACTTGTCTACATCTTTCTAAGTCTGGTCTAAGGCAGGCAGTATGTTAATTAATGAACACACCTTGTTTACAGAGGGACCGGTTGTGCATTATGTTATTACTGTACTAGAGCTAAAAATTACCACTGCTGAGCCATGATAGCCCAGTAGTGGGGTGGGTGGAGTTTATTCATATGGACATGATGTGTTAGTGTGCTGGCATCTGCTGGCATTTCTTGTTGCTGACCTCTGTACACAAGGGTGGCATCTCTACAGGATGTATGTTAAATCATCGATGGCTTAAAAAAGCGAACAATGATTTATCAAACCCCCATGTAAGTGAAAGCTTACAATCTGGAATGCTTAGAACAGCGATTTTTTTCCCAGGGAAAAAAATGCTGTTCCACAAAAAAAAAAAATGTTAAAACATTACACAAAGTGGGGCGGCTTTGCCCCCCCCCCCTTAAATATATCAACTCCCTGATCGCACTGTAGTGACGAAAACGGCAAAGTAATGGAAGCGGCCAAGCGAATTCTTTCCCTGGGAAAGAATTCGTTTATATGCCGTTTCACTATTTTGGCTTTTCGTGCTTTCAAGTTCGATCAAGACACATTCAAAAGAAGGCGTCTTCAATCATTTTAATAGGCACCCTCTCATAGGTAGGTACTAGGCTATCTGCCCAAGGGCATTTATAAGCGTCGCTAGAGTGTGTCGGCTTTCGCCGCCCCTTTGATTAATTAACTGATCCTCTGTCAAGCAGAGCCAATGAAGTGATCCCAGGGGTGTATTTTCTGTTACCCATCCACTACAGACCTAGGTAATTATTGACTTATCATCCTCACTAGCATTTACTGCAAAACATGGAACATAGAACTCATTTATACAAACATAGGCAACTTAACTGATATAGACCCCCAAGAAAAACAGAAAAGCAAGGCCTGCAATCAAAACCACATCAAACCACAGAAAAACATGTGGTGAGTGAAGAAAACAAAGAACTCAAATGTCAGGCACTCTGTGAAGTGATTTTTTTATTAAAAAAAATAACACACAGAGCAGGTTAATCTGTTTTTTGTATTTTTTAGTTCACTTTGCTATGAGCCTGAGATTCATGTTCTCTGAGTTCTTTGTTCACAGCAATTTTTTTCTGTGTTGTAGAACTCACTAGGTCTGGTTTTAGTGAAGGACCTAGTAAACTTCTCTGAAAATGTTACAAAGGATGTTGACACTGGTCACTCCATGCACATTGCTTATCTTGACCTGGCCAAGGCTTTTCACACTATCTCCCTTTTCTGGGATTATTGAAAAAGTAGACATACTTAATGTAAACTCCTACACTGTCTGCTGGATTGTGAACTGGCTGTCCAACAGATCCCAAGTTGTGAAGGTTGCTGTCACCCTCTCTGAAGATAATATTTTAACTAAAGCATACCACAAGGGTCAATGCTGGATCCTCTCCTATTTGGAGTTTATTTTGCAGACATTCAAGCCAGTATTCCAGAGGTGTGATTGACCAGGTTTACTGATGACTGTAAGCTGTGCACTGTTATTCTCTCATCCACCTATACTAAACAGCTCCAACAAGGGTTGTGGTATTCATATACCTAGTTTACTGAAAATGGTCTCAGGCTCAGTGAAGAAAATGTGCAATAGAGTAGCGTTCACTGTGTGCTATAAACAGTACTCCTCTTTAAACAGATCTGGTTATGAGAGACCTGGAAATTTGTGTGGACAGATCTCTCTCATTCAATCATCATCATGTTTCCACAACAATTGAGAAATCCTTCTGCCTGACCTAGTTAATTTCCAAACAAATATCTTCTTGATCTGAAGAAGTCATTGTACCACTATACTCTTCCCTTATCCCATCATCGAATAGAGTGCTCCTTTGGTGTGTAGAAATCCAGGTATATCAGTCAACTGAAGGTCTTAAATCCTACAAATATCTCAGTAGATGAGCACAATTCTCCCAGTACTAAATAGTCTCAGAGCTGCCCCAGGGTGACGTATGTCTCATTTTCTGAGCCTTAAAAGTCCCAGTCCTGTTTGTCCTCCTATTTCTTCATAGAATCAGTGGCTTTACAAGCACCCCTGCTAAGGACCTAAATCTACACCAACAAATGAAAATACTTAGTGGGGGGATAGGGTTCTAAGTTAATTTATTCCTAGCTTGTGAAATAACTTACCACTGCAGGTCAAGCAAAGTACTACTTTGTCTACCTTTAAGGCTAGTCTTGATGATGGGATGGACACAAATTTACCCCAGTTGTATAAGGAGTGGCCCTGCTTAGTTTGGGAGGCAAGTGTGATGTCTCACCACTAGGCCATTGATCAAGGAGCTTCCGTCCTCACCACTGACACCAGTGGGGAACGTTCATTGAGAAAAAAATAAGACACACACAATATTTTCAGATGCAACTCTCTGCACCAAGAACAATTTACCTTAAGAGCACACAGGGAATGCACTGTCTAGTCCTGGGGCTTGGCTTTCTCTACAGGCCCCAAATAAGACTCCCCACTGACACAGCTATAGAGTTGAGTTCTTAGCTGGGTGTTTTGAGCCAAGTCCTCCACCACCCTCTCTGTAAAATCAGTGCTGTCAGTGTCCCTGGTCAAAGTAGCTGACACTTACACACTTTCTTTGAGATTTGATTTTCACACATACACACACACACACACACACACACACACACACACACACACACACACACCTGGGAAAGGCTAGCACAGCTTACCCACTTTGCCTCCTCCACCCAGACTATAAGGTAGATACACTTCCACCAGAACACCCAAAGCCAGGTACTGTAAGGTTCTTAACAGGGTACCAAATTACTCCCAGTAAAATGAGTACTTGTATGCAGCAAGACTTTCAGGAATGTGGTGCCACAGTGACACTAAATAAATGCAATTACTCTCAAAGGTTAATTATTTTCTAAAAGACAAGCTACAATGAAAGACAGAGATGTATTTAGTAATAAATAATAAAACAGAAAACATGAAAGTACTGAATATTTATTTACGATAAATACCAGAGTTTTAATTCACAGGAAATATAAAAAACAGCACAGGTCAAAAGACTCAGATACAGAAAAACAATATTTAGCTAATCTCTCTTTGTTTTCCTAACTGACTAAAGAATTACTGTTCCCTAGTTACTTACTAAAACAAGGGCAACATGAAGTTAGATGAGTGTCAATTGTCAAGTCTAATAAAGAGCATCTGTCAGTTCTCCCACTAGTATTCAAATACAATTTCAGTGCTGGCTACACACATCTGGTCACCTGACTCTCTGGTTTCCACACTACCCCCTCACTAGCAACTGACCCAGGAAATGGCACAGAGGTATCACAATACACACATAGAACTTTGTTAAGGCTTAATACAGCATATAGAAGCTATAAAACAATTGCAACACTTCCACTCTTCTTGCAGAAAGACATCACAGACATTGCATCTCTGGCTGCATTCAGACCTGTGAGATAAAATCTTTGTCCAAAACTAAGTCATTTAATTTCAGGCTATTTTTCTTAAGGTTAGCTGGGCTGAGCTTAACCCCTTCCATTCCAGTATCCTCTTTTAAATTATGTGCAGTGAATCAGTTAGAACAATACAGTCTGACATATGTATATTTCTTTTCTGTCCAGCAGGACCCACAGTAGGTACATTTTTAATACAAGTGACTTTAAATATATATTTTTGACAAAATAATCTCTACAAATTAGTTTGATATTCAAATTTCAAGTAATTCTTTACAAAACTCCAACTAGCTTTGCTGGCATATGTTACACATGCACTGCCCTACTCCCCCTAGCACAGCTGGCACTACCTCACATCGATACAAGTGAGCACTATTAATATCTGTAAAGGGTGGTAAAAATGTTTAAGGGTGTCTGTTCAAATGTATATATGGCTTAGTGTCTTATGGCCTCTGTAATACTTGCCTGGTATTGTTCCTAATGATGACGACTGACATATATTCCATCTTGTTCCCACTTTTGCACTGATGCATGGAATGAAACTGTTCTTATGAGGATACTGCATATGTACCTCACAAGCCCTCTGTAGCTGCAGTACCATACAAATAAGCTGTATTAAATTTAAGCTTGAGTCCTTCTGTATTGGTTTTCTCTTCAGTTATCCTGTGCTGATATCCCCAGTTTTGCACAGTTCTAAAATGTTTCTCACTCTCATGTTCACGGAGGTTGAACATCTAGCTTCCACACATCATGAGATCATCTGCTGGGCTTGGAGGACACATTTAGCCTCTGTATTGCTCAGTTATGTTCTGCTCTTTGTACAGTTCAAATCTTATTCCCAATGTTCAGCAAAGTAAAGTTCTCAATTCCCTTACCTGAAATGTCAAAAACTTCATAATGTTGTAGTCATCAGATCAGTAGCTAGAACCAGCTTCAACACTTTCCATGCTGCCTAAGAAAGTAGCACAGCACAAAGCCCTGCCATAAGTGCCAAGAGTTCAACCCAGCTATATGTAAAAGGTGAAGGAAGCTTTAAGCCTACATCAGCTTTTTGGAGATGGCAGCTGTGAGGTGGTGTCAAGCACAGGCACTTGTAGTATGGTACCTTGTGTTCCTGTGCTGGCAGTCTAGCAGCTAGAGGTGGTAAAGAATCAGTGAACAAACAGTGGGCAAAAACCTCCTCTTGTAAAATACATGCATGAGGTAGCCTTATGCTCCTTACAACATTCATGAGGTAGCCTTATGCTCCTTACAAACTGTCTTGTGACTAATAATGGATTGAATTCATATGTATGATCAACCAGTGGCAAGATGAGCATGAGAGTGGGGGTGAATGCTGAAGTATCCACAACATTCAGACATCTGGAACATGACCGTGCCTACCCAAGTGGCCAATCCTTCAAATTTCGAATCAAAAGTAGGGTGATTGCACTTGGGATTGAGAGTCTCCTTCTCGGGCCTTCCAAAGGGTCATGCAGGATGTGCTGGCTATGGTTATGGAGGTACTTGGGCTTTCTCCTGTGCTATTTGAGCCCACTGGGCTGGCCCAGATGGTATATGTGCGCAAGCTGTTTGATATATTGTGAGACTTGTCCTGTTTGATGCAGGATTGCAACCTTAGGAAAGCCTCCACCAGACTACACACACAGACCACTAGTCATCCAGGAATATTTTTGCATCTACTTCTCTAGAGTTTTCCATCACTTAACTGTCACATGCTATGGATTCTCTCTCCATTATTTTCCCCACAAAGTGATTATAAAACTGCAGACATTTTCTTTAGGAAGGCTTTTCCAGATAACCCTGTTCTGGGGAGACAGTTGGTATTGTGAAATCCAGTATGAGCTTGACCCATAGTTCACTTGTCTTTTCCCCAATAATGCCTCATTGAGTATCTGGACAAGAATAATGAGGAACCTCGAGACATAACCCTATGGAGCTTTCTGTAAAGGATGTTTTTTATGCAGTCCTGATGCATCTAAATTTAGTTTTTCCTGTTTTCAGTTGTTTGCCAATGTCCTGTGCAAACTTTGGTTAAGTGGAGTGACATTTTTACACATCCCAAGGCAGCACCATTAACCACGGCTTCAGTCCAGTATAACTCCCAAGAGCTCACATTTTTTCTACCTTTAACACTTGTAAAGGAGATTGTGGCTGTGGTCACTGTAGATGAAGTATTGTTCTGTATGTCATGTTTGAATTTGGGCCCATTAATTATTTTTCTCCGATTTGCCCAGGTTTCATTCTCTGGAAGAGTTGACGAACCTGCTTGAAAAAAAAACTCACCACAGCTTCTACGTTTTGCTTTCATGTAACTTACTGTAATTTTTGACTGCACATATGCTTTGTATTGCTTTGTGTTGCTTGTTCTATTCACACTGGATATCGTGGCATAGACTGTCCTTTAAAGATTAGCTCAAACATATGTCTTGGATGTCCCCTTCCTGTTTGATATCCTTTTTTGGTCATACCTCAGGCAGTGACCACAACTGAGCTTTGTTATGACCTTCCAAAGTTGGTGGTTCTCCTTCTGTGATTCTTCAAGGAAATGCCTATCCCAGTAGGTTAAATAAGTATCCAAGTACCAGACAGCTTTGCTTCCCTTGAATATACCAGCTAAATCTGAGGAGGATGACTTTACCTTCCTGTATGAGGCTAGTTCTCTAAGTTTTCCTCAGCTTGGAGAATCGGCACCATGTACTGGTGAATACTAGATCTAGATGTAGATAGACATATCCTGGATTGCAAGGCTTTGTCCTATAGAATGAAGTTTGATCAGGGATCAGGTGACGTTTAAAGACTTCTTGGAACAAGCGCAGACTTTTACTCACAAGGCGACAGTAGAAGATGTTCCTTCTTCAAAGAAAGACAAAGGGTCATTTCCTTGTCCCAAATATAGCAGGAGATGGGCCTCGATAACTTCATAGAGTGCATCTGGTACATTATGTTCTGAATGGTAACTTTACAGGTAGGGTACTAATGCCCGTGCTTTAGCAGGGAACCCGAATGATGTCACTGTATGTGATCAGTACCTTTTGGCACATTATTGTTTGGGATCCTTACTGTAAGTTAATTCTGCTTCTTCTAGATAGGCTTCATTTTCAGCAGAAACTGTTATTTGGTCTCTGTTTTACAACTAGAGTATTACCAAGTGTTTTGATGTTAGATACCTTGCTGGTGAAGAAAGATTATTTGTTCCCTTTCTTGGTGCCCTTTCAAGAGACTCCCTGCTAACATCCCCAGCTTGGTTGCTGCTGTGGTTGGAGGTCCAAGTTGCCTCCATAAACTGGGAGATTCTGTATCTGTTCCCAACTTAAAGGATCACCTTTGATTGGGTAGAGTTAGGTATTCTACAGCATCTGTCATTTTTACCATGTAGAAGGCCCATGAAGTGTTGTTTTGAGGACCTAGGTGAAGATACAGTGGAGTGCCCAAACTCAGACTTCCCCTTGTGCCTCAGACTGCCTGCTGTGCCTCTTTGACTTTCTGGTGGTAACTGTCTCATTTGCATGCCTGAGGATTTAGGTATTAAAGTGGATGGTGAGGTGCCAGTGGTTATATTACTAACATGCCCTCTGTGAAGATAAGTGAAGGCTGCCAGCCTAGCCAGATCAAATTTTATAGATAGTTCTGTCATTTGTAAATATTAATATAAGCCACAGGCTTGTTCTCTTAAATGGAAGAAAATGTTGTTAAATGTATAACTGCAAAAATAACAACAGTGTACAACAGTGTACTCTGCTGTAGGAAGGCTGATAAGTCAAGCATTGTGTAATTGTTTGATGTCAAAATCCGGAGCCGAGATGTCTAAATGAAGGAATTCTTCCTATTGTTTTGAGGCCAGAGTTAATGGCTAGAATTTACATGTATAATTTATTTTATTGCTCTGGCTTCCTGACCAGCTGCAAGATCAAAAGGGCTGTTAACCTCTGAGTTTCTATTAGTGTGGGAAAACAGAAAATTGTTAAGAATGATGTAATGTGAAGCAGCACTGTGTTATCAATTTAAAAAGAGAGAATCAGAGGGCATTTTTCCATTTGTCTTGAGAACATCCAACATCACTAGCACTGCTTTGCTCTATATGTCAGTTTATTTTAGAACTGTGTTTCTCTTAGATATAGCTCGAAAATAGGATTAGACTAGTTTTTTTTCTGTATTGATGCCAGAACTATTCTACTGTATTATTTTAAGCATTTTCCTGTGCTCTCTGAACTCTTGACTAGCACTGTGTAGTAAGAAATATTGTCTTGTGTTCTTATTATTTATTATTATTATTTTTTAAACCTTTCAAGTGTGGTTGTTTTATGTAGAGGTAATTTAAGCTCTAGAGTACATTGCATGCATATAGTGATATTGTCCAAGTGACTCCAATAAGCTTTGCTGTTCAGTCATACTTACCATTTGGATAGTAATATTGCACAGTAATAATTGGGCACCCTTTAGTAAGGCCCTTTTTAGTAGCTGGTAGATATTAGTGGGTGGTAGCAGCTGGTACTACCTTTTAGACTGGGCAGAAAGGGGGCACTGCTGGAGAATCTGTGCCAGCCTTCCCCAGGAGTGTCTGTGTGTTTGTATATAACTTATATCTAAAAGTGTGTGTGTGTCAGCTACTTGGGCAGGGACACAAAGCACTGGTTGAACAGAGAGGGTGCTGGAGGTTTTAGCTTGCCAACTAGGCTGAGATGTTGACCCTAAAGCTGTGCCAGTGGGGAGTCTTATTGGGGATCTGGAAAAAAAGGGAGAAACCGGCCTCAGACTGACTGATCTCTGTGTGCTCTTAAGGGAAATTGTACTTTACTGTGTGTGCATTTGTTATCCTCCCATATGTGGACGCCCCTGACTGGTGTTAGTGGTGAGGACTGAGGCTCCTTGATTGCTTGGCCAGTGCACGGGCATCACACCTTCACTGACCTTTTGTTAGTGTTAGACCATTGTGCGATGACCCTCCATCTCTGGGCCAGTAATTAAGGAGTTTCAGTCCTCACCCCTGGTACCTGTGGGGGATATTCACTAGGATGATGACAGATACACACACAGTATTTCCAGATTTCAGCTCTCTGCATCAAGTGCAATTTCCCTTAAGAGCAGACAGAGACCACAGTCAGTCCTGGGCTGGTTTCTCCCTCTTTCTCCAGATTCTCAGTAAGACTCCCCACTGGTACATCTATAGAGCGGAGTGCTTAGTCAGGGTTCCAAGCCAAGTCCTCCAACATTCTCTCTGTCCAACCAGTGTTTCTTGTTCCTGCCCAAGTAGCTAACACACACACTCTTGATGATTTGTTTTACGAACACACACACACACACACACACACACACACACACACACACACACACACACACACACACCCGGGAAAGGCTGGCACAGTTGTACAAGCTATGCCCTCTTCTGCCCAAGCTATAAGGTAATTATCACTGCCACCAGAACCCCTCACCAGCTACTTGAAGGCCCTTAATAAAGGGTATCCAATTTTACTGTGTAATATTAATACTAATACAAATGCTAGTTTGACCAAGAGTGTCACTAAATAAATATGCAAGTACTCTCAAAACTTAAATGTCTCTACAAAAATTATCCATAATGAAAGGTTTAAATATATTTAATAAATAATAAAAGGAAATACTATGTATATATTCACAGTGACAACAGAGTTTAGTTCAAATCACAGGAAATATTTAAATAAAATTGAAGGACAGGCTCAGGCAAATAAGAAACACAAAATCTAAACTAAGCTTCAATATATTCCTAACTGTATCTAAGTGAGTTACTATTTCCTACTTAATAGAGCAAGGCAGATGATGTGATGAATGGTTATTCTTGTTGTCAGGCCCAAGACGGTATACAGTATGCTCTGTGTCACTAAGGGACTTCTCAAAATAATATCTAAAATATAACTTCTGAGATAGCTTGCAGAATGACGTCACTTCTTGTCATCTGACTTCTAGTTCCAGTGCAAACCACCATTGCCGGAAGCCGGCAGAAAGTAGGACATACCTGCATACACACACACACACACACACACACACACACACACACACACACACACACACTTTTGCTCAGATCTTTGGCAGGTGCTGAAAGTATTAAAACAATTGCATACCTTCACACTTTACAGACTTTGTGTCTCTGGCTGCATTGAAACCTTTGAGATAGCATCTTTATGGCCCAGGCTATAATGTGATTTAATTTCAGATATTTTTGGTGGACTGAGGTTAACCTCCTGATTTCCAGTTTCCCCTGTTAAAACATATACATTTAAACAATTACAATAGTGCAATATACATTTCTGTTCTCTCCAGTAGAGCACCCTGTGGACACATTTCGTATACAAGCACTTTGCAAATACCTTTTCAACACAAATGTCTGTACAAATCTGTTTAATATACACATGACTTACAGTTCTAATGCATTTATAACACCAGCATCTTTTATGACATGCAGTTCTGTTACATTTGTAGCACAAGCATCTTGTATAAATCAGTTTGATATTCACAAATGACATATAATGAGTTACAAAATTCCAGCTAGCTGTGCTGGCAGTACCTCTTTTCATCGCACATTGTTTCTGAGCTTTAGAGTAGTGTAACATGCCCACTATTTTGGCTGTTATTGTTTCCATCCTGCCGCAGAACCTGTTATAGTTTGCACTGTTGGTTCCTTCATTAATGTTCAGTTAAAGGAAGCTCAGCTTCTCAACAGTGCCACCTATCAACACCCAGGGTAAACTTTATCACCAAACCATTTGTCAATGTTATCCATAAAGTTATTCAAGGTAAGAGCCTTTTTTATTCCAATTGTTAGTGTGTGTTCCATAATTTACCACCTTTAAACTGAAAACATTATTTTCTTCTGAAAAATTCCATTTATATCACCAAATTGAGAAAACAGTTATTCCTAGTGGCACACATATGATGACACATTTCCATACCCAGGGTGGCCAGCATAGCAACACTCTTCATACTTCCATACACTAATATAAGGTTACCACAAACAATCCTGTAGCTTACAGAATGCAGGAGCAGCCAATTCCACCTGATCTTTATATTTTAGTTTATTAACTGTTCTTAATTTTGTAGTAAAATACTTTTGCATTTTTCCAACCAAGTTATCTGTTGTAAATACAAGCGACACTATAACATTCAGTACTGGACCTAACAACTGCTTTATATGGGTCTATATTACATAGTCGAAGTTCTGTAACTCTGAACACCTAATAGTCGAACCATTATGTTCGAAGTTACAGAATTTTGAGTATGTTAAAAAAATAACTACACAACAGACAAAACAATAACTTGTAAGCAGGAGGGCAAGCGCCCCTGCACCTCCTGTGAGGGGGGTGCCCCCCACCCCCCGCTACTTAAACATAGCAACTCCGAGATTGCACCACATTAAAGTAAATGGAAACCTCCGCTTACAGAGATTCCATTCAAATGCTCAAACTTTTACAAATTCAAACATATGGTCTCGTGATAGGAACCCACTTTATATATATGGGTACCACTGTATTCTCATAACTTGAGAAACTACTGAGTATATCCCTGACAACTGTATAACACATCTTGCTAACCAAATTCTGGTTCTCATCTTAAGTAAGTTGATTGTCCACAGTTATTCACAAGTCCCTAATTTTATCATAATTTTTTAAGATAGCATTATCCGGAGCATATGGAAAGCAAGGCTTAAAATGGCTAAAGTATCATATCTTGGTTTTACATGCATTAAATATAATGAGTTGGCCTACTGAGCTGGGTTCTGCTCTTGTTCAGAAAGAATGGACCCCTAAGAATGTAGTTTCATATAAATCTGATGGAGCTTCAGCTGGTGCTTCTTTCCTTAAAGATTTTAGAAAGAGAGTTAGCACCAGAATCTGAGCATTCAGGCCATAATGTGTGTGAATATATGAGCTCATGTACTCTCATACTGTCTTCAGCAAGTGGCAATGGACCATAGACAGGGACATCACTGATACAGCCATTTACACATTGGGGAAAAGTGAATGCTCTGGCTCACTCTGACCAGTAGTCTCCTTGTGGTGATGAAGATTTCCAAAATCTTTTCTGTAAATCACTCATATTACTGACATGTATGGTGCTGTGGAGAATGTGGTCTTCCCTTATTCTGACTAGTTTAGCAGGTAAAGGAGTTGATGATAGATGTGCTTTTCTTCCTGTGACAGTGAAGATTCCTGTTAGTCATTCCAGTAATCAAGGCTGGATCCAGCACAAGGTGACCTAGACAAATGCCTAGTGCCCAGTGCTTGCTGGAGTCACCTAAATGTCATAAGATGGCTGTATCACACCACATGCCACTGTAGTTAAAAGTATGACATCTAGTAGGATTTTCTTATCGAACCTGCCCATCCCCATAAATTAGCAGTAGCTGTATTCTTGAGTCTTGACATATCACCTGTCCTTTCCAAACTCAGAAATTACCAGGTTTAATTACCCTTGTCTCATTCCTTTGCAAGGGGGTAGATGGGAGGGGGCATTTTTTTTAACCTTTTTAATCCTAAAATTTGACCATTTTTAAATAACTTCTTTTTCTGTTGCCACACTTCCATCTTATGGCAGATTTGCAACTCCCTCCATATCAGTCTGGTCAATCTGCCTCTCCCTCTTTCCATGATGACTTGGCAGTGGAGAGGATGACAGGCTCAGGCTGAGCTATATTTGTACAGTCATAGCTGACATTGACTGCATTTGAAGTGAGAGTTACCAAGTTGATCTCAGAAGCAACAAATAAATAAAAGATTATGAACTTCTTACAGTACAAAAACAATGCTGTGGTGCAGGCTACCTCAGTGTCTGCTTCTGCCCCCCAGAAGATGATCTAACTTTTGTTTGATGCACCATGTTGCCTTTATAAGGAAACAGTTGTGGTTGTGAATTGGAGTTGCAATTTGCTAGATGACGTTGTAGATGCACCTGTCCTGCGGAGTGAAGTCTACTTGCAGGTAGGCATAGCAAGGATAATAATTAGTTGCTAGGTTAATAGTAACTTTTTTTTTAGTAGTAGTAGGTGTAGGCTGTAGGCACAGTGGTCTGGTTTCCCAAAGTCATTTTATTTCTTTAAGTTTTAGCAGCTTTACACCTTGCCAGCACGACACCTGCTGGATAAAGTCCATTCATCAGGTACTCTACTAACCAGGTGCCATGAATCCATACCATTTTGAATTTTGCAGAACTTCTCATATTTTTGCCGTGTGCTGTCCCTCCTTGAGTCATAAAATATTTGATTTTTTTCTGTCATAAAACAGTGAGGATTTCAGTCAGGAGTGTCATTTGAGTTTCACAGTTCTTATTATTGCAGAACATCAAGACTCACTTCCATCATTTTCGCTCATGTTTTTGTTGTGTTCTTCAGAAAACATTTGATTTTTCTGGTAAATTGCAGAGGATTATAGTCAATCAGTAGTGCTAGTCATTAGAATTTCTTAGCTCTTTAAAAAAATTCATAGTTGTTGTTCAGAAAGTGCATGTTGAACCTGCTCTTCTTTAATTTTTTTTAAGTGAGTTAGTGTTTGCCTCTGATTTGTCCCCAAGTTTGCAGAACATTTTGGATTTTGCCTCATATTTATTTGTCCTTTTCCTTGCTAACTTCTACATTTTCTGTCAAATTACTAAAGATTACAGTCAGTGAGTAATCTTCTTCTTCTTTCTGCTTTTTCCCGGTAAGGGGTCGCCACAGCGGAACTCCGATCTGCTAATGATTGGCAGTAGATTTTTACGAAACGCCGAGGTGCCAGCTCGATGCCCAACCTTCAACGAAGGCAGGCACATTTACACAAGCATGTCTTTTGAATGCTACCCAATCGCAGGGAGGACATGCAGACTCCACACAAAAGGCACTCCCAAGCCACGCCGAGAATCGAATGGGAGAACCTCTTGCTGTGAGGTAACAACACTACTGCCGTACCACCGCGGCTTAATGCCTGTCAGAATTTCATGGTTCTTATTGTTCAGAAAATGACTGAGCATGTAACACCTGTTCTTCTGCTAACTTTGTAATTGCATTAGAGTAGTCTAGGTTTGATTCCTTCCACCTCAATTTGCCTAATGTGTAATTTTAAGCAAGTCACTTAAGCAGACAGTGCTTCCTGCTTACCCCTGAAAAGGAACACCATGATCAGTGGGCTCAAATGGTTAACAAATAGATAAAATAAACAAGCAAATAATTAGAATTTGCCCCTATTTTATTTGTTGACCTCGTCCAGAATTGTTGAGCAAATAAGTTGGGAGGTATTTTGACCTGTCTCTTGTAAATTGTGTGACCTTCTGGCAAATTGTCTTTATTGTAGTCACTGCATAATGACAGGCATGTGAGTTTCAGACTTTTTATCCTTCAGAAAGAGCATGCTTGCTAGTGCAAATTTGTTGTTAAGTATCTAACAGGGATCCAGGGAAGTAAATACTGTGGGAAGAAATAGCCAGGGAACTGTTATGGCTAGGCTTGTATAGGCCCTAAGGCCGATAGCCTAGTACCAACCTATAAACCTGTAAGAGAAACATTTAAAATCTGTTCCTGACTTTTTTTCTGATTGTTCAGCTAAGAAGGTAGAGGGGATTTGCAGGGGGTTGTAATGTATGGTTCTGATAGCAGTGATGTTATATACATTTCTGGGTGATTGTTTATGTACTTATTTATTCACTTAATCTCAGACAGCTGTGTGAGGTGTACAGGCATACAAGTAGCTTTAACTGATGATTTAATCTTGTGTAAGTATACGTGTGGAAGGCATAGTTCTTAAATGTCCTGATTTTATATCATGTTTGTGGTCAGTTCCTGATAAAATTTGTGTTTTTTCTGTACGGTGTTGTGGCCTGAAATTACTAAATAATCACACAAACATGTTTCAGACAATTCATCCATCCACCAGTCTTCAACCCCTTTTCCCCATTTTGCACATGGGATCGGGGTGTCACTTCAGCAGTGACGATCTCAAGCCAAGGCTTACACCACTGGGTGGCTACCCTTGCCATGATAGTTCATTCGTACCACTCATGTGCACATACACTGACCTACAGCCAAATCTAGAGTGGGCAATCCACCTACTGCATGTCTTTGGAATGTGGGAGGAAACAGGAGCACCCAGAGGAAACTCACGTGACCGCAGGGAGGACATGCAGACTACTCACAGAAGGCACCCCAGCCAAGAATCAAACTGGAGAGCCACTTGCTGTGAGGCGATATCACTAACTGCTGCACCACCGCAGCAACCCTAACCAAGGTTACTGCGGTTGTCTGAGTTTTAGACTTAATATGCTTCAAAAAATGCATGCTAATTTAAAATCTTCTATATCAACAATTTTCTAATTATATAAGAGCAGTATATAAATCTATTCCTTTTGGGTCATTGTCTCTGATTCTTGAGCTAATAGTTTAGGAGGGCACATGGGGTACAATTTCTTGCACTGTATGGTTCTAACAGCAGCAAGCTAAAATACACTTCTGCATCATTATTTATGCATTTCTTTCATTTGGTCACAAGCAAACATCTGAGCCCCATGTAGTTAAACAACAGGCTGTAATGGTCATGTGTGTGTGTGTGTGTGTGTGTGTGTGTGTGTGTGTGTGTGTGTGTGTGTGTGTGTGTATATTTGTGTGTATATATATATATATATATATATATATATATATATACATACATACACGTGTTTCCTGTATCCCAGAGTAGTTATGGTATAAGGGAAAGAAGGAATTGATTTTTGAAAACAGGAGCACCATCAAATGAGCCATATTCTTTGGGTATAATCATTGATTTCCTTTATGATGTTGATTGTCAGCAGTGATTGTTTTATTTGGTTGTGAATTAACTAGACAGCATAAAATCTGAGTTTAACATTTTAACTTTGAATAAACTTTTAATTTAGCGTCTTATTTTGCAGGCCCGTGAGTGTGAAATGCAGTGTTCTAGGCTACAGCAGTATGTGTGGCACTTAGTTCAGATGAATAAGGCAATGAGCTGTTAATGAGTTGCTTTCTGTAGTGCAAGGCTTGATACCTTCAGCTTCAGTTATCAGTTTTGTGTTTCTGATCAAGTAATTTCACCAGACAGTACTCCTGGGTTGGCTTGAAAAGGAACACTCTTTCAGTAAGCTGCCCCAAGCAGTTTAGCAGATATATTGCACATTGTCGTCTGAATTCCTGGACCTTTCACATACTGCCAGTTAATGCTTCACTATGTGCTATTTGTCTATGGATCCCAGCATTGTCGGTTGTAGTTTAATGGTTTGCCAAATACAATTTCAAGAAATGGGAATGTCAAGGGAAGAGTTTACCATTTATACTAAGTTTGTTTTTAATGTGAGTTGTTTGTTTTGTTTTGTTTAACAAGTGGCTGACAGTGTGTTTGCTTTAGAATTTGAAATAAAAGTTTTAAATTAAATCCTTTGACTATTCTAAAAGTAAAGGCAAAAATATTTTGCTCACTGGTAGTTGTGAAGTGTTTTATAGTAAATGAGGTAAGATGGACAAGAGAGGGGATATTGATATGGCACAGGAATGATCCCCCACATTTGACCATGATCCTGTTCTGTTCCTTCTAATTCTTAGTTTCACCACAAAATTCAGAGAGAGAAAAAAAAATCAACCTCTGCTCTGTTGGGCCTGAGACATGTATGTTTTCTAGCCCTCACTCTGGTAGTAAATGATACTATTTCAACATACGCATTAGAAATCTCACTTGGCCCATTGGTTGGGAAGATGTCTAGCTCCATCTCATGGTGTGGGTTCCCACATACTTCATTTGCTGCTTCTGACTGTTTTACCAAGAGCTTTGGAGGTGAGCAAAGCCAGTAGAAAATGTTCCAGTCATCAGATGTATTATTTTACATTGGAGAATTTTTCTGTCAGCATGAATTGATTTCCTCTGCTACCACAGTATGCCATTTTACAGTTGGTCCAGACATATATTAGATATCCCTGATTTGATCTCAGCAGTCTAGGTGCACATTTGGAGATTTGAACTATCATACTGCAATAACTTGTTAAGCAATTCTTTGAACAACCTTTCTACTTGTTGAGACTTGAAACTTCATGACCAACAAGTGTGTACATCTTCTGTTCAAAATGTCTGGCTCATCATTTGGAATATATTGCTCTTAGCAATCACCTCTGCTTGTAATATGTCTAAGCTGCAGATCTTTATCTGTAAGGAAGCCTGTTTGATCATTTGTGATGATCAGGTGCCCAACAGGAGTAAGTCATATTTAATCCCTAAGGTAGTTTTAGGGCTTTTGTTAAACTCATCTTTTCATCTGTGCTTCCTTTGCAGGGGTGGACTGGACATGCAGTACCAGCATACATTTTACTTGAAAATGATACATGAGTTCAGGAAGACAGGGCAGTTGTTTGTCTCATTTGCCCAAGGTAGAGGAGAACTAGCAGTGACTGTGCAACCACCTAACCAAGTGGGTTGCTAACAGATGTGAACCATGACTGGAAAATACTACTGTCAAAGGCCACTCCACCACGAACATGGCTGCTTTCAGTGCTTTCATTATAATGTCTCCAATGCAATTCTTTTTGCTATGATCACTTGGTCATTGATTCACCCTTTCTCCAGGTATTTTGTTCGGGCTGTGATTATGTTGGTACTACTACTTCTTCAGAATTTAGGTGTCTAACTCTTCCCCATTCCTACTGCTTCTCACCTACCAGAAATCTGTTTGTTTGTTTGTTTATTTATTTATGTGTGTATGTATGTATGTATGTGTTGACTGTTTTGGGCACTTCCTAGAAGTTAGCCACTGCAGAAGGCCTTCGAAGACAGATGTGACAAACACATGCTCACAATATCTGTTGATCTGAGATGCAGTCTTCTACAGTGGGTGATTATTACTCTTTTATAATCCTGATGTGTTGGGATGTTTATTCCATTCAGCATACATGGATGGATTTTCATTTAAGTAATGGAGGTATAATTAAATGTTTGCTCCTGTTTGTAGATTTTGCTCACTCAGTGCATCTTGGTAAAACTTAGTAATGTAAGGGCTGAATGCACCCTTCTTGACTGGTATGGAATGCCATACCATGCAAGTCTTGAGTTGTGTGCGCCATCAAGTGTGAAAGTAGAAACAAATGAGAACTGTACTAATCTGGGGAATCAGAAGAGAAAATTTGAATAGCAATTCATTGCTGATGGCCTTCTTGCAGATCAACTGCCGTAATATCTGTTTTTTGTGCACAGGGCCGGTGCTAGCTAGGAGAATGTAAAGCATGACCATGTTGCCATCACGCCCTCTTCCCTATCAAGGTCACCCAGCACTATCTAATGATTACTGTATATTGTTACTTTATTCAGACCATTACAAAGATGTTTAGTGCCAAGGTACACACACTTACTGGCATTTATTACCAACCAGTCAAAGAGGTACACACACTCACACTGACTGGCATTTAGTAGCAATGTTGTTACAGTATGACAAGCCTCTGTACTGCGTCAAGGTAGCCAGTCCCACAGAGGTACACAAAGACATCCACACTGACTCTCACATACAGGACATAAACGCACAAGACAGACAGCTGCACAAAGTCTCGCACACAGAACGTAGACACCCAGACAAAACAAAGACAGCACTTTAGCAAGACTGAACAGAGACATCAATACACAGATGAAGGCAGCACTACATAAGACGGAACATTAACACCCACACAGACTCCTACACACAGGACAGACACCCACACAAGATAAAGTCAGCATTATAACAAGACTAAACTAACACACCCACACAGACTCCCTTACTGCCTACACAAGCCAACAACTGCTGGAACTGGTGCACAAGTTTAAGTTAAACAAATACTTCTAATGACCAAAACAATTTTGAGGTGGTTACTTCAGTTATGGCTACAGAAACACAGGTATCATATCTACCTACCCATGTCTGTTTCATTCAGTAAATGCAAGGCCTTGGGCATACCTCAAGTGCCTATATATTATAAAAATGGGTATAATAGGTTCTTATATCAATAGTGTGAACTATATATTTTTAGTAAATGGTTTTGTTAATGTCTGCATCAAGTATTTCCATAGATCCAGCCACTCAGCTGATAAGATCATCATTATTTGCATTCTTTTTTTTTTTCAATAATTTTTATTTTAATTTTTACATTAATAAATGTCACAAATAAAAAACATCTTACAACATGACCAGGTGCATATATACATACATATACATACATACATATATATATATATATATATATATATATATATATATATATATATATATATATATATACACATATACATACATACACACACACACACATATATACATACATACACATACACACATATACATATGTTATACATTGATGTCAAATTCCACAGGATATAGGTCATACAACATATCTATTTACACTATGTACATAGATGCTTTCATTGTTAATTCCACAGTTATATAGACAGTATATACATTCGTAATATCCAAGTTATTATTTAATATCTGAACTTGTATGTGTTCTTTGGTTCCATTATAGTGTATTTCTAAGTTGCTGTGTGATGAATTATGCTAATATGATATTAAAGGTTTGTTCCCAAATTTCTCTGGATTTCATGTTTTTGTTTCTTTTATCTATTACTATTTTATGAGCTAAAAGGTGTTGTATAGCTACTTGTTTAAAACCCTCCCAAGAGATATTTATCGTGTCTAGCCATTTAAAAGCTATATACAGTTTCATTAGTAGGAAAATTGTTAAAAGTGTATTTGCTTGTTTTCTTGGGATGTTTGGTGGGAGAATGTGTAACAGAGTGAATTCCCAAGTTAATGTTGATGTTTGATAACCCGTTTTTTGTAATTGTACCTTGAGAGAGTTCCAGAGTTTATAGACACATTTACAGCTCCAAAATACATGGATTAAGTCAGCTATCTGGTCCTTACAGTGTGGGCAGAAAGGTGATTTTGATGTGTTAAATTTGTGTAGGATTGCAGGTGTAAAATAAGCATTATTATTGATCATGAGCTGAGTGTATGCTAACTTTTGAGGGGTAGAATCTTCAGTGTTAGATTGATTGCCTGGCTTATTTGCTGATCATCTATGGATGGTTTAATTTTTCTCCAGTAGTTAGAGAAGAGGAGGTCCTTCTGGTATTTGATTTCATTTATCATTTTATATGAATTGGTAATAGTTTTCTGTGTTGTGATAATAGTTTTCCAAAGCCTGCTACAAGTTTCTATGTCACTATTGGTCATAGTAATATTTTGGAGATAACTGGAACACAGTTCTTTGATTTGTCTTAGGATTATTATGTGTGATTTAGGGAGGTTTAAGTTGGTCCTCATTTCTTGTATTGAACAGTTAAGGTAGAGATAGATATCTTGGATTGTTTTATCTTTCAGTCTGGGAAAAGGGACTAAGTCCAGCATCTTATTGTTTTTTTAAATTTGGGTTTTTATGAAGGGGTTGCAGTATTGTCATGGCATGTCTAAGGTTCAAGAATTGAAAGAGTTTTTGTGCTAGGTTGATAGAATGTTTTAAGGGCTGTATAATGTTATAAGTTTGTATTTCTTTCTGCTTCAGGAATGGAAGTGCTTTGGGATTGAAACCTAGAGCTTTAATATATCTGTAATATATTGTCAACCAGAGAGGAGACCAATTTTCCATTGACGGGTTATGTTCAGCTATTCTCAATATTCTGTTAGTATTAATGATCGAGTAGTACATTTTAAAATCTGGTAGATTTAGTCCTCCTTTGCTTTTGGGGAGTGTTAATTTTGGATAGGAGATTCTGTTTTTTTTGGGTTCCCATATAAATTTTGCTAGGAAGGTATGAATTTGTTTGAAGAATTTATTATATATTGTTGTCTGTGATGTCATGAATATATACATTAGTCTAGGTAAAATGTTAATTTTGATTATTGATACTTTGGCCAAGAATGGTAGTTTTAGGTTGTTCCATCTTTTGCAGTCTTGCATTATATTTTGCCATTTAAGGTTTACATTGTGTTGGTAGAAGTCTTTGTTACTCTGGAAAAAGGTGATTCCCAGGTATTTAGTTTCTTCTTTTATTTTTATTGTGTTTAACAATGGTATTAGTGAGATGAGTTTGGGTGTTTTTAGGGGGAAAATATTAGTTTTATTAAGGTTTAGTTTGTAGTTAAACATAGTCGAGAAATGTTTAATTGCAGCTATTATTTTGTTTATATCTGAATTTGGTGTAGTGCAGTATATGTTCAGATCATCTGCAAATGCAGTGAGGTATATTTTGAAGTTGTGTATTGATGGAGGATTGTGATATGTATTTTGTTAAATGTATAGAAAGAGTGGTTCTAGGTATAGGTTAAACAGGAAGGGTGATAGTGGGCATCCTTGTCTTGTTCCATTTTTTATTAGGATCCTATTTGACCAAGTTTTATTTATATACAGAGATGTGTATGGGCTGCTATAGAGAGTTTGGATGATCTGAATGAAGTTATTGGGTATATTAAAGTAGGGTAGTGTTTGGAGTAAGAATTCCAGATTAACCCTATCAAATGCCTTGTGGGCATCCACTACCATTGTGTAGATGTTGATATTGTATCGGTTAGCGTAGGATATTAGTGCATCTAATGTTAATGTATTGTCACTAGTCTGTCTATGTGGTGTAAAACCGAATTGTTCTGGGGAGAGGATTTTTTCTATCAGATTTTTCATTCTGTTTGCAAGTATAGAGGTAAATATTTTAGTATCTATATTTAACAGGGAGATGGGTCTGTAGCTGTTGGGGTTTTTGGGGTCTGTGTGTTCTTTTAATATAAATATAGTTTTAGAGGCATTAAAGTGGATATCATTTATTTTATAGTTTATTATGTAATTCAGTGTACAGTATAGTAGTTTGGCTATCAAGGGGGAAAATGCTTTGTAAAATTCTGATGCGAGTCCATCCGGACCCGGAGCCTTATGCACTTTTAAGTGTTTGATTGTTGTAATAATTTCACTGATGGATATCGGCTCAGTTAGTTTTTTTTGTTGGTCTAAATTGAGTTTAGGAATTTCAGTTTTGAAGAAAAAGAGTTCTATCTTCCTTTGAGGTTTGTAGTATTTGTGCTCCATATATTTGAGAGTATATTTGTTCAAATATTTTAATAATGTCTTCATTTTTTGTGTAGTTTTTGTCTCTGTAGTTTATTTCTGATATATTGGAGGCATTTTTGTGCTGGCAGATAATTCTGGCCAGAGCTCTAGATGGTATTTGAGCTTCTTCATGTAAGTGGCTAACATTCTGGCTTCATAGAAAGATAGGTTCCTGGTTTCTAACATATATAGATCCCTTTGCAGTTTTAAAAGTTCTGCTTCTGTTTGGTTCTTAGGGTTATTTATTAGTTCTTTTTCAAGATGCTCTATTTTCCCTTTCAGTATATGCTCCTCTTTCAGTTGTATTTTTTTATAGTATGCTGCTTTTTTGATAAACAATCCTCTGATTTGTGCTTTGGTTGCAGCCCATTCTATGTCAGTTGGTACTTGGGAGTTAGTGATATTTGTAAGAGCTATTTTTAGTATTGCTTCTGTTTCTTTTATTACATCCATTTTGGAAAGTAAATTAGGGTTTTAATGATCAATTATGACCCCTATTCTCTAAATGTATCTTTTTGTCCCAGTTAATGTTCAGTGTGATTCTGGAGTGATCTGAAAAGAACCTGGTATGTATAGTTATTGTTGGGTCCATGTTAATGAATATGTCAGAGATTAAGAAGAAGTTTATCCTTGACCACATTTTGTGGCATTGCGAATAGAATGTGAATTTCCCTGTTTTATCTGCACTGTTCCCATGTTTAAAAGGGTCATATAGTTTGAAATCTTGGTTGAGTTCATTAAGGGCTAATGTGGCTTTTTTATTATGTGATTTGGTCAGATTAGATTTATCCTTTTCTGGGTTTTGATATGTATTCCAGTCACCTCCAATCACTAGGTAGTGATCTTTAAATTGGTTTAAGGTTGGGTATAATGACATAAAAAAGTGTTGTTGGTTATTACAGGGTGCATAAACATTAAGTACCATTATAGGTTTTGGTATTGTAGCACTATTAAATGTTACATAGCACCATCTTCCCTCCTTGTCAGCTTTGGTTTTAAGTATTTTTTCTTAAATTGGTTTTTAATTATTATGGCAGCCCCAGCACTGTTTGTTTTCCCTTCTGAAGCTATGATTTGACTTATCCATTTCTTTCTGCTAATTTCTGCCCATTGATCTGCAGTCAAGTGCATTTCTTGTATTAGTATGAGGTTGGCTGTGGTTTTTAATGTAAGGTGTAAGAAAAGTTTTCTTTTCTTCTTGTTTTGGAGCCCTTTAACATTCCATGATTCTATTTCCCACATTTATTTATTAGGTGTATTCCTTAGATATGCCATGTATATTAGTTTTGTTTTGTTAGTTTTGTATGTGTTACTGCCTGATGGTTTAGGAAAGCATCTATTTATCCTCGTCCCTACACTGTGCCTAACCACAATATCCCTGGACCAGGAATAATCAGGGGGGGAGGATGAAGGGTCATTATATGGTTTACCTTTACGTCTAATCTTGGAATGTGTTTTCTTTTTAGATATAGATTTACTCCATAGTATCCCCCCTGTGTTACTATAAACAATGTGGACAAAGCTGAACAAACTAGTTCCCTCAACAAACACTGCTACTTAATATCCCTAGCCTCTTCCAACATATTATTTATACAGTGACGGTATTGCATTTAAGGTACAGCATGTATTGTTTTTGTCTTGTGACTAATTCTTTCTAATAGTATTTTTAAAACAGCATATTAATATACATTCCTCAGTAAATTATAGCAATCTGTGTACCATAGTAATATTGTTAAACAATCAATCTTGTAATTTTTACATTTTTCTCTAATTTGACTTCTTTTTCCTCCCCTTTACTTATTCAGGTTTCGGCCTTCTTTGGTGCCTATAGTGATGTTTTTCCACATCGATCTGTGTGGGTTATAAAATATATACTTGGCACCTATTTAACAGAAGTAGGAAGTACAGAGAGACAAAAAAAAAAAAAAAAACAGCTTAACCAAACAGTCCTTCTGCTATAGTTGACATATTAAGGCTATATTTACATTATCCCAGGATTGTTAGGTTATTTTACTAATTTCCTGAGATTACTTCTCTCCAGGATCTTTTAACATATTTCTAGTATTTACATAAAACATTTAACAATTTTTACCCTTTTTTCCCAATATTAATCTATGAGCTAGCATAATTCTGACAGTTTATTTCTTGCCTATTATTTAAGGCTGGAGTTTCATTCACCTACACAGTACTGGGTGTACTGTTTTAGTGAATGGTTCAGTTCAACAGTACCTTATTTCTTCAAGGTTTTGCTTGCAGGTTGGTTGACATCTGTGGTGCAGCTTTCTTCTTTTAGCTGGTGCAGATCAATTTTCATTTTTCAGGCAGTAAAATCCTTTGGAGCTTGCTGAAATCCATTTTGTCTGACTGTTCTTAATGAATCCCTCAAAAGCCTAGGGGGACTGAATTTGCAAGCCAATATCCGAGATGGGAACTTCCTTCCTATATTCGTGCATCGGAAACAGCAGTTCATTTTTGGTTCCTACCCAGGCTGTACTTCCTTTTCCTGTGTTCCTCATGGCTCACATCAGTGATTTAAGGGCCTAGACAGCAAGGGGAAGATTTCAGAGTTGGATCCCAGCTAGAGTGCTCGTGAATGGGGTCGTTTTTTCATCCAGGGGTCCTTTATCTTTTTTTGTGGATTTATTTCACTTCTGAAGGTGGAATTTGCTTGAAAACAGCCATGAATGTCTCTTTTGCCTCTTTGGGGTTAGCAACCACGTATTTAACTTCTTTGATGTAAAAGATTAATTGATTTGGATATTTCATCTGGAATTTGATTTTTTTTTCTATTAGGAACCTGCAGTATGGAGATAGTAGTTGTCTTGCTTGTCTTATTTGTATTGGGAGGTCTTGAGCAAAGGAGATTTTATTATTATTCCAGGTGAGTGTGCCTTTTTTCTTTGCTGCCAGTGTGATTTTATTTACATCTTGGTAGTTTAATATTTTAATATAGACAGGTCTTGGTTTCAGTGATGTTTGCATTTCCCTCAGGGCTCTGTGGGCTCTCTCTATTGTTATTTGCTGCATTTCTTCAGATTCCTCTAGGAGGGAATTTATTATTTGCTTGATTGTTGGTATTGGATTGTTATGAAGTACAGTTTCAGGTATTCCTCTGATGATGATATTGTTCCTTTGAGATCTTGCTTCCAGGTCTGTTAATTTTGCTTGTAAGTTTTGTATTTCTTTGTCATGGGCATCAGTTTTTTGAGAAATATAGTCTATTTTTATTTCATTTTGTATTATTTTGGACTCAGATTTTTCCATTCTGGATATTATTTGGCTGAATGAGTCACCAAAGGTTTGAAATTGTAATGTTAAGTCCTTTAATGCTTGCTGGATAGGTAATAAGGCAGATTTTATGTTTTCCAGATTAGCTGGCTGGTCTGTCTTGGATTTATTTGTATTTTTAGAGTTGTCAGTTTGTTTAGTTGTCTTTTGTCTTTTTGAAGTTGTGTCTTTCTCAGGTGAGGCTAGTACTGAGAATTTGGTCTTAGTTGTTGTTGTTTCCATATTATTTTCCTCTTTTGACATCTTGCTGTATAGTGTTTTACCAATCTTGCAGTCAGATGCAGGGCCTTAGTAGCACATTGCTTAAGCTGTTATTCAGAAATCTTAGTTAATCTTGCTGTTTCTGAGCTGAATCTGTCACTTTTCTTCCTCTTTTCTTTGCTGGATGATATTAGCAGTAAATATCTACAGTTATTTCTGTATTATTAATTCTGCATTGCCTTCTGGGTTTGTTTTAATCCAGGGTATATCGAGACCTAGGTGATAGCAGTGCTCACAGAACAGCGGCCATTTTGAACTCCATTATTTGCATTCTTATTATCTTTTAATCCATGATGTAGCTATTTTGTCTGATTTGAAAAATGGCAGTTCATTATGTTTTTTTTCTTACAGATATTAACTTGAAATGTTCCTCAAAACAACCCCATGCAGCAACATCAATAAAACTGCTTAAAACCTCTGACAACTCTCTTTTTTAATATGATTGGTGGCTAACTGAAGGCATATTTGGTTTTATAATACTCCCAACTGTGTTGTTATTGTTGTTGTTGTTATTATTATTATTATTATTATAATCAGCAATTGTTAGTAGTAATTCATCTGAGTGAATAAGCAGTTTCCATCTCTGTTGTTAATAGCAAAAAATAAAGTTTTCCTCCAAGTGTGGAAAACATTATTTATAACTACTTACAAATTCTTTAAAAAAGCATTACCTCTGTTTAGCACATTAATGTCTGCATACACATGTTTGTATGTGCGTGTGTGCATTTGTCTGTAAACTCCCCATTTTGATCTGCATATTTTTGATAAATTAATAAATTAGCTGATTTCTATTGCATATTTCTGTTTTCCTGCATGCTTCAAGTGATGTTTATCAAAAATAAATAAATAAGTATGTAAAAAAGCACAACTTAATTCCCTGTCTGCTACAACCAGTCAGGTCCATTGCTTCACTGAAGCAGACCTGAATGAGTGCAGCTTACAAAGTGAAAAAAATGGAAGGAAACATTTTCATGTTACCTGAATCACATGATGACATCACACAACCATGCATACATCCAGAAGGTGCTGAGCCAGGAGCGGAGGAGAAGGAGAAACCTGTGGCTTCTGTATGTGAGGGCCCTTTTACACAGGAAGATAATTAGGTGCTCCTGTGGCCTCGGGTTCAGCGGGTGCCTAATATCAGCTATGTTTGTGCATTGTGTAGCAGTTTGTCTTTGGAGTGTGAGCCAGCCGGCATTTTTGTTCATATTAGCTGGTGGAATGTGGAGCTGGACATGGTCTACATTCAGATTTTAATTTTTTCCTGTATCTACTTTTTGGATATGCTGTCCCTAGGCAGATTTTCAGGAAATGGCTTGAGCTCAATTTGAAGAATTGTAATAGAGATGAATTAAAATTGCAAATTGAGTGGGACTCTGCACAGGTAACACTTTCAACAGGTACAAAAAACTTCAGGCTGCATCAGACATACCTTAAAGCTGTGTCACTTAAATATGCAAATTGGCTTTGTTTTGGTATTATCAAAGAGGCGTTATGTTCCCATTTTTAGTTAACAAATGTGCCGAGTTAATTGGTTCATCTTGGCAATGTGTGTGGTAGCATTAGTTATATCACTTGTCTTGAAACCATTCCAGTTATTATCAGTCTGTAAATTAGCACAGTTTTAAGGCTGCAATATGTTTAGGAGGTACTTCCTGCAGTGCAGAGTTTGAGTCCCTCAGCCTTCATTTATCTACTTTGTGATCTTGAGCAAGTAACTTAATCAGACAGTGCTCTGGGGCAACTGGGAATTTGGACTAGGCTCCATGGTGATTTCTTGGACAACTTGCCTAGTAACTGTGAACCTACGAACCTGTGGAATGTTTTGGATGTTTTTTCCTTCCATTGTATGTCTGATAGTTGCTAGTTTGCATACTTCATTGCACTGATACTCCTTCTCAAGTATCCAGACTACTTTTATTTAAACAAAAAAAAAAGTCTTATAATTCATTTAAGTATGTTATGGACTTAGGTTGTATTCAGTATGATGCATACAGGATGCTACATAATGATTTGAAATGTCAGGACCCTCCAGTGCAAGTCACGAAAAACGGACACTGAATGGCTGAAAGATTGGACTTATATATGCTAAGTCTGAGATCCCATTTCTCAGAATATCACAATTTCTCTGAGGTATAGTAATCTTGGAGATGGTATATATATATATATATATATATATATATATATATATATATATATATATATATATATGAGTTGTGGGGGCTTGACCCCTGCAAAAAGAACATTAAGGGAGAAGACCGATTTTCAAGAATAACTCTTCTTCTGTGTTTTTGGTCTTATTTCTACATGTCATCACTTGGCATTTTGAATGCTGACATTTCAATAAGGAATCAGATGATATCTCTGTAGTTTGGCTTCTAGGATAAAACTGGGAAAAAGTAACCCCCCACCATATGATTTACCTGGTGCCTCCTGAAGTTGTCCAATCTGCTTGCCTTGGTCTAGAAATATCTCTGGAAGTATTCATGGAATTAGGTAGACATCCTATGCTGTAAATAATGTGCAGAGTGGAAAGTTAAAGTGAACCATGAGATGTAAGAATGTCCAGCCTATGGCAAAAAAAAATATGAGCTTTATAAAATTAATAGTTATAAGCAGGTGCTATATAAAGTTCATAGGTAAATACTAGGCAATCAGTCTGCAGAATATTACAAGCATAGCCAAAAACCTATATTCAAAGGTTCCATCCTGCCTAAAGGAAGGCAAGGCAGGATTGACTGGGGAAAATTTGTGGCTGCCCATCCAATTATTTAGGTTTGTTGTGAAGCTGGCAAAGGTGCTGTTCTGTTTGACATGCAGTGGAAGTTTATTCCAGAAGTAGAGATGTTGAAATATGAATCTGTCATGGTAGTGTGTTTTGTTTATCTTGATACAGGTTAAGTTCCTTTAATTGGGAATTTGAAGTACCATTTCTTCTGTGAAGGGATAAGTGATCAGAGAGGGTTGGATCTTCCATGGCTTGAAAGGCTAGACACAAATCTCCATGGAGTAGTCTGTAATAGACTAAGTACAAAAACAGGACAGCCAGTCTGTCCTGATAACTAAGATTTTTAAGGCCACTGAGTTGAGTAATGTATTTAGGACAAATACATCCCAAAAGGGCATTATATTCAAAAAGGATTCTGATGAAATATAAACAAAGTGGAATTAAGACATCTTTGGATCTGGAGGAGGTGCCTTCAGAAATTAGATGGGTAAGACAGAAAATTTTCTAAATTACTGCGAGACATGTTAGTCAAATAATAGGGAATTGTCAACTATAGTGACTAGATCCTTTACGATAGTGTCTGATTCAAGGCGTGTGTCACCTATATAGTATGTGAGTATGTTTTATCAAAATCAGCCATAGTACATAGTTTTATATTTAATTTGAGACTGTTGCCCTTGCAACAGTTGTTAACATAGTCTAATCAATGTTGAAGCAGTTGTGAGTTAGTGAAAGTTTGAATAGCAGCACCCAATTTACAGTTGCCTGCAAATTTAGATAGCCATAATTCAGGAGTGTTGGCTTGACTATCTGAGAAACAAATACCAAATAGAAGAGAACTCGACAGTGAAACCCGTTGTACACCACTGATAATTTTTTTTCTTTCTGAAGTGTCACCTCCGACTTTAACCACATGGGTTCTGTCAGACAGACAGCTAGCTATCCACTGCATAACATAAGGATTTATATTCAGATTCACATGTCTGTCAGTAATGATGGGGAATAGTGTTAAGGGGCTTTTGCCAGGTCCAGATGCTGTATGTACTGTATAACTACAATCCACTGCTTTGGTGATTTTTGCAGGACCGTCCATTGCTGAAACCAAGTTGATGAGAGTCCAGGCTAAGAGATCTTCAATGTCCACATTAATGAAGTCTTAACATATGTTCCATAGCTGCACATATGAGGCTAATTAAACTAATCAGTCAGTAGTTACCAGAATCTGTGTTTGGGCCATCCTTGTGTAATGGCATTGTAATGTTTGTTTTCCAGGTTTCAGGAATGTAACCAGTATCCTTAATAAAGCCAGATTATTCCTTAACACTGTGAATTATGAAAAGTGTAATTTTAACTTTTTGAAATGGCAACCCTTGTAGTAAGCAGAACATACATGGAATTTCATGATTTTGGTAAAGACCTTTATAAAGAATGATGATTCATGGAAGGCTGGCATTTCATGTATTTGCTAGGATCAACCACTCCCTTTAGCATTTACTGTTCAAGAATTGAATGCAAGATGCCACTGTACCCTGGGCATAATTCTCTGCCATTTGTGTAGTATACATTCTCTTCTTTTGCTCTGCGACCAAAGCTCTCTGTCCTGGTTACTGCAGAACATTTTGTAAAGTCAGTAAGTAGCACAGTTTACAATTTTGCCAGGCAGTTTACTGTAACATTTTTAAAATTCACTTAAAGAATGTCAGAGCGGAACTCCAGAAAAACTATTTAATTTCAGAGTTAAAAAGTTATTCATACAAAGCTTTCTGGAACTTTGAAATAAAATAGTTTTTCTGGCGTTGAGCTCCAACATTCTTTTTGTGTTTTTTTGAATGTATATACTTGTCATTTGAGCTCATTTACACAGTCTTTCAACCTTTGTTGGGGACATTTTAAAATTCATAATGAATAGATCCGATTGTAAAAGAGCTTAACAGTATCCTCTTATGAGACTTACTTTTGTGTTACTTGGCTGCTTTCCACAATGCCTTGTGCCAGCAGGTATTGTTTGATTCTTATTTTTTGTCTTTGCTAAAAATGCCTTATGTCTTTAAGTAGCCGCATCTCCCTCACACATACTCATCATTATAAAATGCAGTTGTGTTAGCTTGGCTGAACTACAGAGAAGTTACTGCGTTACAAGTGGTGCAGCAGTAATGTAGCAACACTACTGTGTAGCTGCCCGCTGTACTCACAGTCAAGTTATCTTTGCAGTTCCAAAGCCAAGGTCATAACTTATTTGCTCCAGTTGTCCATGGTATGGGATCTGTCAAGTAATTTTTGGCATTAGTTTGTTTTCTGTATAGACAGCCCCTGTATGCCATTTTTTTCTGTTTTCGGCAGCATAAGTACTGTTTTTATTGCTTGTAAACCTTGAAAGTGTGACAAATTCCCTTTTAAAAAACTACCTGGTAGAGCACAAAAGGGTCAGTCACATTTTGCTGAAGAAGTCCTTAACTCATAGTAGGATTCCACCTAGTAAAAGATTCACTTGGCACGGTGCAAAAATGTCATGCCCATGTACCAGTTTGAGCTAAGCTTTAGTGATGATTGCATTTTCTCCTTCACTTGAATGCAGCAGAAGCACCTGTGACCCCCCCCCCCCCCCGGCCCATTCTGAGTTTTCAGGAACAAGACAGCAGTCTAAGTAAATAATGTTTTGTTTTGCTTTAATGTAGTGTACTGCACTGGTTGTGTATCTAAGTAGTCCTGAAAAAGAAGAAAACTCTTAAAGCTCCTTTTAATACCTTGGGTTTCTCAAAAAATTCATAACACACGTGTAGTGAGAGTGCAAATGCTAGTTTAATCTGACCAGTGTGATTCTGATTTATGAGGACTGGGTGTTTGCTGTGGGGAACTAAGTGTGGATGATTGGGTTTCCTGCTTTAATAGCCAGCTGGATGACATAAACTACCTTTGGAGCTTTCGTGAATGGTGTTCCTGGATGTGTGACTCACAGTGTGAACTTTTAAGATGAAGCAGTGACAGTTTATTTCTGGTCATGTAGTCTTACAGGTGCGGAAAGTCTCTTTAAGAAAAAAATAAAACACACCCTTCTTTATGACAATGTGTGGTGGTGTCCAATGTGATGATTTTTAGTGGTAGCACATTTTTATTTGAACAAGTACCTTTAAGATATGTTCATTCATTGTCAGTGATGTTCTCAAATTGGGCAGGGTTGCAGTCTCATTATACAGTAAAGTATGTGTTTGCTTACTTGAAAATTTCCTTCATTTAGTCTCACACTGTTAAATTTACAGGTGGTGACATAATCTTATATGGTGAAAATGCCACTGGCTACTGAAGGGAACTACTGCTGTCTTCTTTGAGGCTGCAAGCAGCTCTGATCTGTTGTCACTCTTGCACCTGACATACCTCTAAATATTTCTTCATCACAGTATATGACAAAGTGGGAAGAACATATAACAGTCACTTGATCTGGGTTGTGACAGGTATTGCAAAACACTGTGAAATCAAATGTAGTAATGCAAGACAATATATCTTGTACACCAGGTGATTGTAAGTGCTTTGCATAAATGCATGCCACACAAGGTATTGAATTGCATATACTAATCTAATCCTGTCACTGTTAAAATAATTTTCTTGTAGTAATTATAAAGATTCCCAATTAAGCAGTATGTAGTAATTACAATTGATCTCAATTAACTAGAATGTTTTTGCACAGTTATAATAGCAGGCTGACAAAATAAATGTATTTCATAATGAGAGTGTGGTCGTTATAACGTAAAAGCATGCTAGTTTCTGGTTGTGTACTCTATTGTTAATTTTGTTTGCAAGGAGGCAACTCCTTAATCTCCCTTACTAGTTTAAAGACTGATGTGGATAATTAAAGGAGAATGCCAGTCTTCCTCACTGCAAATAGAATTAACAAAAAGTACACTTTCTGTTTTGATAGGTGTAAGTCATCCTGATATCTTAAATAGAATGTATACAGATTGAGTTACTCCAGGCCAATGTATTGTATAGATGCCAGTAACTGCATACTCACATGCATTAACTTGACTTGTATTTACACTTGAAAATAATGCCTGCATGTGCATTATGCTATTGTTCCTTTTGTAACAAAATATTAGTTTTTATACCATAACAGTAAGTCACCAATACAGAGCAATAAAATGCGGTCTTCCTTATTGTTTATAGACTGTGAAAATCATGTCATCTTTTTTTGTACATATATCACAAAGCCTAAAATATATTTTGCAAAGTGTTGCACTCTTAAAAAAAGAACCTTGTATAAAATTGTGTAAAGTATTTCCCATACTTATCACAAAGGTAATTTTTCCTGGATCTAAGCAAATCGGAACTCTAGAAAGCATACCATAGAGCTCCACTTACAAATTTCAATATGGTATGCTCCTGCTATATAGGTACATATTATACAGAAAAAGAATGCAAAGTAGCCCTTGTTAAGTAACAAAACTGTTGGAATAGTGACTATGTTAAAGTGTAATATTGTAATAAAAGTAGAACTGTTATGGCTGGCTATGAGCCAGATATGTTTTGAGAAGCTTTTTAAAAATAGCCAGCATGGCCCTAACCCACTGATGGAGGAGATTCCAAAGTTGCAGTGCTTCATAAGGAAAAGGAATATCCATCAGAGGTAGAGAAGGTTCCAGAGATGACTTTCCTCAAAAGAATAGGAGTGACTGTGAGAGGAATCCATTCCCATTGTTTGAACCTGACAAAGGGCTTAGGACTATAGTGGTTCAGGAGCTCATTCAGATAAGGGGGATCCCATATCTTGAAGGGCTAAAATCACTGACATTAGATGTTAAAGATCAGCTAAACTGACAGTCTGAGCAGACTCTGCAGACTTGGATTAATACGACCGTAATTTAAAGTACCTGTATGTAAATGAGCTGTAGATCTGTGCTTCAGCTGCAGACAGTCAGATTCAGTACATACCTCTCAACAGTCCAGATGTTTGCCTCATATTGTTGGTCTGTTTGTCACAAATGTGGTTTTCTGGCAAATGCAAATCATTGAGAACAAGAGTCACTAAATAATGGCAGTTACTTGAATTTCAGACTCCATATCCTTCAGAAAATGCAGGCTAATGCATAACCTGCTATTTTAGCAACTTTCTAAATTTATAAGATCAGTATTTAAAATCTGTCCATATTTTTTGGCCTTTGTCCCCCCGTTATTTTTGGCTTGGTCCAGAGGTATGAGTCAGTGTTAAGAAGTCTGAGGTACAGGGAGTTGAATTAATCAATTGAGGAGGAGACAAAGGCATGCACAGCCACAGGAGAATCCTGAGGAGTAAAAAAGTGCTTTAGGTGGGCAGTGTTCCTTAAGTGGAAGTAGGATGTTTTGACAAAATGATACTTTGCCCAAAGTATTAGTGCATTGCCCAAGATCTCATCAAGATTTTTCTTGTCCACAAACCCAGCTTATTTCTCCATAAGTACTTGTTGGTCCTTGTGACACCCACCACTGGCAACAGTGGGAGACCTACACACTGGGAGGATGGCAAGTTAAACACACAGTATTTCCAGCTGCAGCTCTCTGTATCAAGTGCAGTTTCCCTTAAGAGCACACAGAGACCACAGTCAGTCTGGGGCTGGTCTCACCCTCTTTCTCCAGATACCCAATAAGACTCCCCACTGGCACAGCTATAGAGTTGAGATCTCAGCTGAGTGGCCAAGCCAAGACCTCCATCCCCCTCTCTGTCCAGCCAGTGCTTTGTGTCCCTGCCTAAGTAGCTGACGCACACACACACACACACACTGTTTGAGATTTGATTTACACAGACACACACACACACACACACACACACACACACACACACACACACACACACACACACACACACACACACCTGTTAAAGGCTGGCACAGGTTTACTATCTATGCCTAGACTATAAAATAGTTATTACTGCCACCAGCCAACAATGTATTAGTTATTTTAAGGTCCTTAACAAAGGGTGTCCAAACTTACTGTGTAATGTTACTATTAATCCAAATGGTAGTTTGTCCAAGAGCAAGGCTATTAGGAGTGGTCCATGCAGTGTCACAAAATAAATATGCAAATACTCCCAGAACTTAAAATGTCTCACAAATATCAGCCACAATGACATGTTTAAATATATTTGATAATAAATAATAAAAGAACCAGAAAGTTCTCAATAAATCAACACAGTTATATTGGAGTTCAAAATCACAGGAAATATCTAAAACAACATTGTAGGGCAGTCTCAAATAAAGAAAAATCATCTAAATTAAGCTCAGATATATTCCCAACTATATTTAAAAGAAATTACTGTACCCTAGCTAACTTACTTACAGAGCAAAGCAAAGCAGATGTGTTGAATGGGTTTTCCAGCTGATGTCAGGTCAAAGACAAATACAGAATGTTCAGTCTCTGTCTCTGACAGTTCTTAAGTTAATATCTCAAATATTGCTGCTGGGATACTTGCAGCATGACATCACTTCTTGTCATCTGACTATCCCAGGTGAAAACCCCCACTGCAGCTGGTAGCATTTGGCATCTCTCTGTAAAAATACATAAACAAGGACTCCTTTTAGATCTAAAGTGAATGGTGGATGTTGTAAAATAATTTACATTCCTCCACATTTAAAGACAATACAAAAAACTTCTAGTTCTAGACATTATGTCTCCTGTTGCACTGAAACCATCTTTTATGGCACAGTTATAAAATAATTTAATTTTAATTATTTTTCTGAAGTCTTTCAAGTCAACCTTCTATGTGCCAGTTCCTACTGTTAAAATATATACATTTACACAGTTACAGTAGTTTATATACATTTCTGTTCTTTTCCAGTATGGTACACTGTGGATACATCTTTTAGCTCAGTACTTTACAAAGCCTTTCAACGCAAACTTCTGTACCAGCAGTTTGATATACAGACAACATACAGCTCTAATATAAATCATGTTGATATTCACAAATGACATATGATTATTTACAAAATCCCAACTAGCTGTGCTGGTAGTACCTCATTTTTTCACTGTCCTAAAGCTGGAAATTTGTAATTCCTTGATGTTGTATGACTAGACATGCTGACTTTTATGTGCTGAACTTCAGGTGATTAGTAACCATCCAGTTTTGCATGTATTCCTAGTCATTCCTATGGGAACCTATAGATGACATTTGTCCTAAGCGACAAACTGGAAGCTATTGTTCATAGATATGTATAGCAAGATACAAGCAGTGAAATGTTTTTAATCCCTTTAGTTTTATGTACAGGTCATGCATGTTTCTATCAACCAGAGGAGAAATATGGACAATAATTAATAGAGTTGAAAGAAGTTTTTTGGAGAGAGGAAGAGGGCAAAGGGTCAAGTGGGATAAGTCCATCCTTCCAATAGAACAAGTTGGTTTAGGAGTACCTGACTTGAAGGGATATTCTAGAGTTACAAAGTTAAGGCTCATATATATAACACAAACAGAAAGCTTTAATTCAAGTGGAAAAGGATGATGAAGCAGGGGGGAGTTCGAGAAATAAGGAGAGAGATTTTGGATGCAGATCTTAAAGGAGAATAACAACAGCCATACATACAATTATATTCATAAAGTAGTAGAAAGTATTCTAAGAACTAAACCAACTCATGAATTGAGAAAGGAGATTTTGCCAATAAGGATGATTGCAATTAGGGGTATGTAAAATAGGCAAGAGGGATCTGGAATTTACTGGAGAAAGCTGGAAAAGGAACCAAGGTATTGGGAGCAAATCATTAGAGAGGGTAAGGTAATAGAATGGGAAGAGGCCAAGATGACATTGGACTGTAGGGTACAGACAGCCCTTCCAATCTCTCTTCCCAATCCTTTCTAATCTCCTCTGACTGATTCCTATACGTATTATGCAATACTTTATATGTTGTACTAATTATTCCTTGTTTTTTAACAGCAGGTTCTGATCTAGATTCTACCAGAAACTCTACCAATGATAGTCTTTTGTCTAGGACCCCCTATTTCTTTTTCTTTGCCTATACTTTGATGTCAGTCCTTCATAAGGAAGACAATTTCTAACCTGCAGTCCAAATAAATTCTTGGCATCTTCCCTACCTATTCACTTTCCCTCGGTAGTTATTTGCTCCCAATACCTTGGTTGCTTTGCCAGTTTTCTCCAAAAATTCCAGCCCCCTTTTGCCTGTTGTCCGAATCCCTAATTGTAGTCATCCTTATTGGCAGAATTTCATTTCTCCATTCCTCTGTTGGCTTAGCTCTTAGAATACTTGCTGCTACTTTAGGAATATAACATTCTGTATGATTATTGTTATTCTCCTTAAAGATCTGCATCTAAAATCCCAGTCACTCCGTGTTTCTTGAGCTTCACCCCTGTTTCATCATCATCCCTTTCCACTTTGAATTATAGGTTTCACCTTGTGCTATGTATAGGAGCCTTAACTGTGTAGCTCTGAAATACCCATTCAAATTAGGTAGTCCCAATCCGCCTTGTTCTATTGGAAGAATCAGCTTATCCCACGTGACTCTTGCCATCTTCCCTGCAGAGATAAAGTCCTTCAGCTCTTTATTAATTGCTCTCCACAATATACAGTTGCTAGCCAGCTTTTATTGACTACCATACCAATTATATCCTTATTTTCTTTACCAGTAGTTATAAATGTAATGCAAATAACAAAGAGGAAAGAGGACAGTCTTGTCTGGTTGCTCTGCCCAAACAAAATTTATCAGATCGGACTCCACCCACTTTATTTTCCGCCTCCAATCCCTCATATGTCCTCCTAATCAACCTTATAATTTTATCAGGGAATGCAAATGCTTCCATTACCCTGATTCTAAAGTCCCAGCTTACTGTGTCAAATGCTTTCTCTGCAAGAAGACCCACCAACAACAGCAGTATTTTGTAAAAACTAAAAATAAAAAGCACCCAAACACAGCCAAACGCATAAAATAATAAATTTAATATGACTGGTAAGCTCTTTCACACAATACACTGTGCTTCATCAGACCAAAGACAATGATACAAAGCATATACTCAGTTTATATAGCAAATCAAAATTAAACAATCGATTCAAAAACAACCAATGGAAACAAACCATCAATAAAATATTAAAATTATTTAAAAAGACTTCTTGCTTTAAGGAAGGGTTTGATATAGGTTTTCCCATTAATACCTGGATATTTATCTGCCTGTAGAGTTGTAAGCCAAAATAACTCATGGCTTTCAGTATAGTTCTTATAGTTACCACCTCGTTTATTAGGGGTTACTATCTCTATCACCCTAAAACCAAAAAATGTGTTCCTTGCCATGGTCCAGAAAATGTTTAGCTAGAACATTGCATGTACCAGAATTGTTGATACAATAAACATGTTCCCTCATATGCTACATAAGGGATGTGTTAGTTTTCCCTACATAAAAACAATGACATGCCCTACAACTTGCTAAATAGACTAAATTCCTACTACGACAATTTGCATTGATCTTAAACTTATATTCATTATTCGTAACTGGATAAGTAAAGTATGTGTGTGGATCTACATAAATGTAAAAGTTGCAACTCAAGCAACTTTGCATTCCTTTCTTAACATGTCCATCTGCTCCCTCTACTGGTGAATTAGTCTTATAGCACAATTGTCTTTTAAGGGATTTCTTGTTTTAAAGACAAAGCTGGGTTTCTCATCAACTATCATCCTGATCTTCTCATCTAAATAGTTATTCCTAATAATGTGTAAGATACTATTAATGTCACTTGTATAAAAATGAGGCATAGATAAGGTTCTGTTAGTGGAACGTACATCTGATGAAGTATTTTTAACTGTCCCTGATTTATCAGAATAAAATGGACGAGCATTGTGTCCCCTCTGATCCACACTTTCCTGTAACGCATTTTTCAACTTTTTTCTTCTTATAACCTCTATTATGGAATTCATACTTTAACTTATCTATATCCCTCTGAAAGGTTTCATAGTTATTGTAGAGCCTCAAAATTCTCATCCCCTGACCCGTTATTACATTCTTAAAGGTATAGCCAGGGTGCATACTGTTGCACTGTAGTAATGTGTACTTTCTAAATTTCTTCCTGAATAATGTAGTTGTAAGATTAAATGACATGTTACTACTTAAATTCACATTTAGAAAATCCATGTTATTTACAGAGCTCTTCCAAGTAAAATTCAGGAAGGAAGTAGTGGTCTGTAAATAACAAAATCCAACAAATGTGTGTCTGTGCCATCCCAAATCAAAAATAAATCATCTACATATCTCCTGTAGAACCTAATGTAGGGGGCAAAAACAGATCTAAAGATTTAAGAATTTTCCCATTGAGCCATAACAATGTTGGCATAGCTATTGGCATAAGTGCCCATAGTTATGCCAGTCTTTTGTAAGAATAGCTGGTCCTCAAAAATAAACATGTTATTTTCGAAGATTATTTCTAGAAATATACAGGTCAGGTCTGTGGTGTTGATATTATAGTCAATATATGCTACAAGAAACTGTCTCACCATATTGATACCAGTTTCATGTGGAATGCTGGTAAATAGTGACACAACATCCATACTGACCATCAAATATCTGCCATCAAAAAGCATGCCTTTAGTGTGTTCAAATAAATCCTCGAGAAAATGCTGAGTATTTCTTAACACTTGTTGCTGTTTTCTAATACTGGTTTCAATTTCCTCTCAATATATATTGAGAACAGCTCAGTAAGCCAACCACTGCCGGATACACTCGGTCGAAAGTGGGGATGAAATAAATCTTTATGAATTTTCAGGAAAACCCTGAAAAAGGGGGACAAGCCGGTGCTCTGTCATTAAATACTTATAAAGATCATTGGTGATCAGTTGGCTGCAATAGCTGTCATATAAAGTTGCATTTACCTTTCCTGTATATTAGCAATATATTCAGGGTTAACTGTAACATAAACATTCTCATCCTATAACAATTCAAAAATACCTTCAACATGTTGCTTATAGTCCATAACGACTATTGGACCCCCCCCCTTATCAGCAGACTTAATGATAACATCTCTATCTTTTTGTAATTGTATAAGCCCTTCTCTTTCATCTGCGCTTAAATTAACAACATTTTTCTTCAAATCACCCTTAATATCTGCATTCATTAAATTTTATTCACATTTTTTGCAAAAAATGTCGAGTGCAGGATGTAAATTAGACTGAAACAAACTACACTTTTTAAAATCAGTCGTAACATTGCTTGTAGAAAATATAGTTTTGAGCATAACGCTGTGTGCAAACATTTTAATGTCAATTATAGTCTAAATTTCGAACACTGAGCAGGGATGAAAGATAACGCGAGTTCTAAAAGAGACTCCTGTGCAGGAGTCAAAGCCTTACTTGAGATATTATAGATTATCAAGTCATGACATCTGGCCACATGCGTTTCAAAGTTTGCATTTTCGGATCCTCCATTATATGCTGCCGCTTCCTCCCTCGACTCAGTGAACATGGTTGGCGTAGTTGCTCCTTCTGGCGAATGGGTAAAGGTAAAGGGAGTGTCTCTGTTGCTCCACTAACATTGTGCGTCTTCGGTCGCACGTCTGGCGTTTTTTTCAATGTTACAGAGTTTAAAGGGGAACATGCATTAGCAGTAGATGTAGAAGCAGTGACCATATCTGTCCTTTCACTGCTCGTGTTTTTTTGGGCTCTGAATATCATTCCTTGAACTCATAGCCATAGTCCCAGCATTCTGAACGTTATTCTCTATAACCAAAGTTGTAGAGCCAGCATTCTGATCTGCCAATGTATTGTTCCTGGGCCATGTAAAAACATATCCCTTCATGAAAATCGGCAATGTCTCTAGCCAGCTTCTAGGTTTTCTAAGTTCTTAGACACTGCTCATAGGAGGAGACATTGTCCATTACGCTGTTAAATTTCATAAGAAATTCATCATGGTATGCATTATACAAGTCTGTGTGTTTCTTGTAAATGGTATCAATCAATTCTTTTTCGAGGGGTTTAAAGAAATCAGTAAGTAAGCGTAAATAATTAAGACTGAGTTTGAAGTTCAGTTGTTGCCACTTACTTAGAAGCTCCTTGTAGGTCTTCCCATATGTAGGCATTACCAGGACATGCAGGACTTCCCTCTGGATCATCAGTGTTCTGTAAATGTTATCAAATGTATGCCTTCCCTTCACAAAACCACATTGATTCATATCTTTCAGTGTTGCATCACTTTTGCCTTTCTTTTAGCCATTATAAACACTTTATAATCATGGTTTAGTATTGAAATGGGCCAGCATGAAACTGGATCTGACGGATCTTTACCCTCTTTAGGTAACACAGCTACCACCACTTTCTTCCAGGATGTTGGTACTTCTCCTGCTCTTAAAATACTGTTAAACAAAACCTTCTGGATCTTTATCAGTTTTTCCCTCCTAGCTTCCAAACCTCCACAGGAATATCATCTATTCTTGGGGACTTTACTGTAGATTGGTTATACATCACCATTTTTATCTCATGTCCATCTATCCTAACTGTTAGTAATTCAGTGTCATCTATCTCTACACTTGGCATGTTTATTTCCTCCATGAACATTTCCATGTATACCTTTTCTTGATTTACATATTTCTTTGCTTTATACAGACTTTCATAGAAATTCTGAAATATATCTAATATGTCTGCAGGATCTCTTGTTACCTTGCTTTTTATAGGCTGCCTAAGCTTGATGACAACCCTTTCTACTTTCTGTTGCCTGGGTTGTCATGCTAAAAGATTTTGTGTGCTAGAGTTATTGTCAAAAAACAGTAGCTTAACAGCAATCTTTCTAAATTCATGAATATTATTGAGGTAACCCCTTATTTTCTGTTTAGCATTCTGCAGTTGATCCTCTTCTTTTTTTTGAAAATGTTGCAGTTGCTCCTGTTGTTCAGTGAGGTTCCCCCTACTCTGCAGTACTTTAACATTTGTCAGTCCCTTTAAATAATTATTGTTACTTCTTAATCATATCTCCCTTTCTTTTATTTCCATCCTGTTTTAAACTCCACTTTAATTTTATCCCAATCCTTATTTTCAGAAGAAATTTCTAGCTTTTCTAATAGCTACTGAATAATTTCCACTACCTATTTCTTAAATTTCTCTTTTTTTAGCAGATAGGTGGGAAAGTGCTGGTGTCTTATTTTTATTTCATTGCCCTGTATTTTTATTTTAGTTATTATTAGCATGTGATCTGAAATAGTTATTGGGTGCTTATCAAGACCTTCAGTTTAGTGCACATGTTTGTGTTTGTAAGGTAAACACCATAACATTATGCCCACCTCCCACACTCTCTTGTTAAATGTAAAAGCCCAGTTTTTTTTTATCTTGGGGAATAATAATATAAATTCATGCTGAACTCCTTGTACCAAATTCACATCTTCCATGCTAAATATTTTCATAAATTTCTTCAAAAGTCTACCCTACTTTGTTATGCTGGCCCCCCCAGAAACATTTTCACTGCTGCAAAGCATATTCCAGTCCCCATCTGTAAATAATATTCCTTGCTTAAAGCTGATTATTTCTCCCAGAATTTTCTTAAGCTCCATTCTAGCAGTTTTAGGTAGAATATAAATACGTGCCAACATAATCCTCCCCCCCTTGCCAGTAGTCTGTCAGGACTACAAGTCTAACATTATTTTCTTTTTATCATCTTCTATCACTTATGGAGCTCCTCTTGCAATTAATGTAAGTACTCCTCTTTTCCTTTGTCCCAGGTATTCCCCTGAATAGCCATCTTGAAAACGTTTCTTTATCAAATTCACATTTTCACTTCTTTCCAAGTGTGTATGCTGTAGCATAACTATTTGCACTCTACATTTTTTAATATACTTCACTACTCTTTCTTTTTTGTATTTATCTGTGAGCATCATTGTATGAAAAAGTTTATTCCCACCTTTTATGTATAACAGCTTTTTTGTTAAATGTCTTTGTTACAGCTTTTGTTACCTGAATACACTGTTTGGCAGGTTGAAGTTTTGTAAAAAACACACCCACCCAATAGCCCCCTAAAACCTGTTAACTTAGTAATAACACATAGAACTATGTACATCTTCAAATATTAAAGTTATTCTGTCCTAATAAGAGCAAATGTCCCAAACTGATGTTCACACCGATAGACGTGATTTAACCTAAAAGAAAGGTTAGCCATACTAAGATGCATGGTGCAGCCTGTGCTTCTACTAACTGCTGTCTGGTTTTGTCTTATCTTTATAGCTCTCTTCTAGACAGTTTATCTTTTTTACTAGACAATTTCTGTTTATTTGATTGTAACCAATTGCTGTTTATCAGATTGTCTTCATTTTTTGTTTTTTTAATTTTCCCCTCCTCTTCCTCTCCCCTAAGTATTTTTCAGGACATTAGTGACATGAAGTAGGGCGTATACTTTATAGAGCTTACCTTACAAAGAGGATGCCTCAAACAGATGCCCTATGCAGACCATCTCAGAAAATTCCAGCTTTACTCCGTCTCATATCGCCTACTCAGAGGCGATCACTGCTTAACATACAAAGCTATGCCAAACCCAGAGCTGTTGGACATGCTCCACTTAAAGAAATTCCAATCCCTCTGAGCTACATGCTCTAGGGACCTAAGCCTTGTCACCACAATAAACAGAACATGCTGGAAGGATAGATTCCTATCCCAGAGACTTCCCATACTCTGGAACAAACTACCTATCTATAGCAAACAAAGCTCCTCATTAGCACTCTTCAAGAAGAATCTTGATGATAGGATGGGAAATAGGAAATTCACCCCAAGGATCACCTCTGTGGCTCTGCTCGACAGGGGCACAGGAAAATAATTTTCTTGGGTGGCGAAAGCCAGAGTACTTTTTGGCTAGGCTTATATAGACCCTAGGACCAATAGCCTAGTACCTACCTATGAACCTGTGAACCTATGAGTCCCCCCACAAGTCCATAAAAGGCCAATATTTCCAGATTTTCTTGTTCTGTCATATTTCACAAATATAATTATTTGCTGTGTAATCCCAAATTTGTCAGTTTCCAAGTTAGTGGTTTTATTCCTGTTCATCCCCATCCCCAAATCCTGTCTTGCTTCATTTCCAGTGTACTCTTGCTTCTTCTAGTGAACCATTGTGCCCCCTTCCTTCTCTCCAGCATTTTCCATTGAAACATTGGAAAATGTTTCACTTGTTCAGTCTCTCTGTGGTATTTATTACCAGAAAAACAAGAAGCACAGTCCACTTTTTGTTGGATGAACTTTTGTATTTCCTCCTTAGCATATACTTCATCGAAATATGATTTTGTCCCCCCAGGGAAAAATATTTTGAAGACAGCTGCATATAACAGTTTGAATCTCATGCCTGCTTCTCGACATTCCCTGAATAGTGGAATATATTTATTCCTCTTCTGCCTGGTGTACATTGAGTAATCATTCTCCACAAACTCTCTGTTGTCTCCCACTTTTAGTACTTTGTCCTTCTGCCACAGTGTTGTCAGAATCAAATCCTCCTGTTGGTAGGATTGCATTTTTACTATTAAAGGTCTAGGTTGCTTTCCCATAGTCAGGTTTGGAGCGCACACACAATGTGCCGTTTCAATTAACAACTCATGCTGTGGAATACCAGTCCAATTGCTTATTTGTGTTTTCATAAAAGTAATACAGTCTGTTCCTTCCACCTTCTCTGGTACAGCTGAAAATCTCAGTTTTCCCGGTGTACTCTGTCTTCTAATTCTATTATTTTTTTAAACATCTATTCTTGTCCAGTCCCATATTCAGCCAGCCTTTGCTTCATTTCAACCTCTGATTTTTGCATTTTTATCACCTCATATAAATACAAGTTTAAAGCTTCTTCCATTTTTTCAGCTTTTTGTTGTATGAGTTGATATACTCCATCAGTGTTTCATTTATTTTAACCACGTCTGCGTACAGTTGTCTTATGTTTTCCTTTAGGTTACTGGAAGTCATGTCTGCAGCTTACACTTCTTTTTGCTGAACAGCTGCAGACCTTTTTCCTCACATTTTTTAGCTGATTTTCCTTCAGGTCCTCTGTAGTTCTTTCTTCCTGGCATCCAGGCAGTGCAGTAATTTACTCAGAAACACAAAAGTCCATTGGCCTTCTCTGCTGGGTTTATATTTGCAGACTGTTAGAGCTAGAATGAAGTTGTTAATCAACATGCAGTCATCTTGGAAGTCCTTGTTAAGTTTTATTCTAATGGAAATCAAAGTATAAATAGGTCGGTCATAGGTTCATAAGAGTGCACAAGACTAACGACCACATGGGCATTTTTAAGCCTAGCCAGGCACCAAATCTCTGACAAGTTATGATACTTTTAATAAGTGTAAGCAGGGGCTTGTGAGATGAAACATTACATACCAACTATAACTGAATATTGAAGTTGCGATAGAGATAAAATAACTGGAAGTGTGATCTTTAGAAAAGGGAAGGAGCAAATTACATAAAAAATGGAAATTGTGGCAACAATACCTGCAGAATAATGTTTTGGAGGGGGAGTTAGGTTTAAGGGAAAAGAGGAATTGAGCAGTTTATGTAATATTGGATTCATGTGGTTACACAAAAGAATACATGTGATGTATAATGTTTATTGCTGGGAACATGATAATATGTTTTTTTTTCTTTTATATAAATGTATGTTTGCCAATGTCTTAAGTGGTAATTCAGTAATGGTGTTAAACAACATGGAACTGGGAACTATTAGAGATCAGAGATATAACTTCATAGTAAGAAATTCTTCTGTATGAGATGCTATATTGGAACTTGAGTGTAAAGAGGATGTTGACGTGGAATAAAATGCCTGATATATGTATCTATTTAATTAAGCATTCACCAATACAAGGTGAGAAGCTACTTGTCCAGTAGTTAAGACATATAGTACAGTGTAAATAAAATTGTATGATCACTAACTACTTCCTGATCTCAAGTTAGACTCTTAATGTGTTTAACTTTTTTTTGTCTAATCAAACATGGGGTTAAGACTGAATAGAGCAGCACATTGTGATATTTGGATTTGCATGCTTAACAATGTCAAGTTACTACATGAACTCCAAGAGGAACTAAACCCAAACATAAGGCTGCTGTTTAATCTTAGCCTTACTACAGGATACGTACCCAAAGAGTGGCGTACGGCAACAGTGGTCCCACTTCACAAAGGCGGTGCTTCTACGGACCCTGGAAATTACCGCCCCATAAGCTAGACAAGCCTGGTCTGCAAAGCTATGGAGAGGATCATTATGGAACTCATAAACAAAGACATTGGGGACCTACAGACATTGGATCCTACCCAGTTTGACTTTGTCAGGGGCAGATCCTGCCTTTTGAACTTGGTCGACTTTTTTGAAACCGTCACTAAGGCCATTGATGAAGGTAAGGCAGTTCACACAGCCTACCTTGACCTTGCAAAGGCCTTTGACACAATACCACACTCGGGCATCATAGACAAACTCACCAGCTTAAATGTAAACCCATATGTCACGAGATGGGTTGCAAACTGGCTCAAGGACAGAACCCACAGGGTCAGAGTTGCTGGAGCTACGTCAGACTCTAAGCCAGTCACAAGCGGTGTCCCACAGGGCTCAGTCCTGGGACCCCTCTTGTTCGGCATTTATTTTTCCGAGGTACAGGCAAACATAGGAGGATTGTGGCTGACAAAGTTTGCAGATGACTGCAAACTGGGCGCTATAATTGATACTCCAGCGGACACAAACATCCTTCAGAGAGGACTCATAAAAATGGATAATTGGTGCCAGAGCCATGGCCTTAAGCTTAACGCCAAAAAATGTATAGTCATACCCTTTGGGAAAAACAAGGTACCCACAGATTACCACATAGGTGGTAATCCATTAAGTACGGAAGAGGTAATCAGGGACCTAGGGACCCAGGTTGACAGTAACCTCTCATTTGACACTCACATTGCCAAAGTGGTTAGGAAGACCTTCTATACTGCCCACCTTATCATGAAGGGTTTCACATCTAGATCAAGAGAGGTCATTGTGCCCCTGTACTCATCTCTTATTAGGCCAATGATTGAGTACAATGCCCCATTTGGGATGTATCTTACCCGACACCTGCAGCAGTTGGAAAGACCCCAAAAGTTCCTCACCAAGAGGATAAAGGGTCTTAAACATATGTCATATGCTGCCCGACTGAAAAAACTCCAGCTCTATTCAGTCACATACTGCCTACTCAGAGGTGACCTGTGCCTAACGACAAGGCCATGTCCAATCCGAATTAATGGACATGCTCCACCTCAAAAAATCCAAATCCATCAGAGCCACGAGAGCAAGAGACTTAAACCTCAACACAGAAATAAATAGGACGTGCTGGAGGGACAGATTCATAACCCAGAGGCTCCCTACACTCTGGAACAGAATCCCAATCCATGTTAGGCAGAGTCCCTCACTAACTCTATTCAAGAGAAGTCTTGACGAGTGGATGGGAGATCGTAGGTTTACCCCGGGGGTCATCTCTGTGTCACTACTAGACAAAGGCACAGTAAACTAAACCCTAAATGTGCATAGTATTCTCATCCTAAGGGGTGGTGAAAGCCACACACACTCTGGCTAGGCTTATAAATGCCCTAGGGCAGATAGCCTAATACGAACCTATGAACCTATGATAACTGAATGTAATAACTGACTGATATGAGACTACTTTATTAGTATTGTATGAACATATAATTATAAAATGGTTGTATAAAAAAACAGTTTAGAAGTAACAAGTGCACCATGCATGGGGGAATGCACAGTATCATATACTGAAAATATTGTTAGTAAAAGTATTTCCAATGCTCAAAAAATGGTTTATATCCATTTGGTTGTGATATTCAAAACTGCATGTATATGGCTGCTTGAAATACCTTTTAGTTCATAGAAAATAAGCTTTCACATTTTGGTACAGACGGAAACCTAAGCCTCAAATTTCTTGGATACTTAAAAATAGTAAACTGCTGAGCTAATTTCATTGATTTTCCCCAATATGTATAGTTTTCCATTGGTGGCCTGATTTTGTCAGTTGTACAGTAGTCCATACACCGATCTGAATTGTATGTTTTATGTACTTGAAGAAACTGATTTGCATTTTTAATGTTTATCAGCCATTATGTTTGCTTTCGCTATTAGTACATGGTAACACACACAAAACATTACACACATTTTAATATTTTTTAAGATACAAAGCATTTTATATTTTTATTCTTATGCACACTATGGTTTTCTAGTCTGGATTCTGCTCTCTTTCTTTCTGGCTTTTCCCGGTTAGAGGTCTCTGATATTTTATAATGCTTCCCCCCTAACAGAGAGCTAATGTTTGCTTCTTAAAGTTGCATTCTTTGATGGGATTTTGTCATGTTTTTCACCCTTCTGTCCCTAAAAGGATTTATTTCAGTTTTGCATTGTCTTTGTACTTGTTTTAATGTCGTGTGAGTCGCATTATTTTCTTGTCAGTGCAGTCATAATCATTTTAATTTTACTTGGATGTCTGCAACGAAATGAGTGTACTGCACATGTGCATGTTTTCTGTGGGAATGTTAGTATTCAAGCCATTTTTTTATTTTATTCTGCTCAACTACAACTTCATATGTGTGTATGTAGGAGTATATAATTCAGCTGGTCGAACCAAAAAAACAAATGGTCCAAGTAGTCAAATGCTGATCAATTGAAAATCCATTCCCTCCATCCACAAGATTTTTTTGATAGAGTCAAGCATCACGCTTGCTGCACCCTCACATGGGGGGCTGTTCCCTTCCACTACATTGCAAGTGCGTGTTTATATAACAAACAGGCACACGCACCAACACCAACTCTGAGATCATATAACAACTGGCAAAGGAAACGTTCCTAATCCCCACTGCACCATAATCTCATGCAGAAACATAGCTGCACATTTTGAACACCTGCGTATTCATTCTGGCAGTCCACAGCTGAGCTAATTTGACCAACTGTGCCTTTGATCAATGTATGACATTAAAATAACATGTGTCTGTGTGTGTAATATTATTCCATTTTTGTATTTTATTATGTACCACTGAGTATAAGTCATTATTGTATTAGGCTCTATTATCACTACAACTGTATGCATGCACATCGGCTTTATTATATACCACACCATCATTTTATAGCATCTATTTGTTTTCTTTCTGTGCTATAGTACATATTTGTGATCCCTGAACAATATCTGCGACCTCCCTCCCATATCCTGGGATTTCTCTTGACAGCATAGGCCATTTTTTCTGGCCTCACATATACCGGGATTTCCAGAGCATATGCCGGAGTCTTTGGGTGACGATATATTCCTAGTGCTTGGCCTTTCTGTGATGAATGTTTCGTCCCAAGTCTCTCACTCTTGTGGCTCTGACGGATCTAGATTCTTAGGTGAAAGGCTTGGGCAGATCTGGGTTTGGAAAGGTGTTGTGAACTAGGGGGCATAGGTCGCCTTGAGCAGCCGTGTTTTGTTGAAGACCTGAGTCCTTTAGTCGGCAGTCGGCAATAGATGTTTCACTTTCAGTCGGGCAGCACAGGACAGATGTTTGAGACCCTTATCCTTCCTTGCAAAGTTTGTGGCCTTGAGTTGATTCAGCAGGAGTTTGCTGCGGTTCATGATTCTGATGAGAGTGATTGGTGCTTCCATCTATGGCCTCCTATGATGTCTGATAGAGATACACTATAAGCGTGGGGTCAGAGACAGTCGTCCTGGGGCCTTTATGGGATTGTGTGGGTCCCCATGTCTTACTCTCTGCCTGGTGCAAGTGTCCCCTGTCCACATTTCTAACCTCAACCTGGGTCCCCATGTTGGTTCTTCTATGCTTGCTGATTGGCCCGGCGTGTTTTCCTAGCTGGACCTTTTTAATTTTTCTGTTTCCCAGGGGCAAATGGCACCAGTTATTGCTTTCTGTGTGGGCCCTCTGGGCAGAGTTGCAGTTGACTGATACTTTTTTACCACTATATCTTTTTGCAGTCATCTGAAAACTTTATGGCCCATAACCTTCCTGTTTCGTTTTGAAACATGCCTGGAGCCTGTGGTAATGTGGGGCCCAGGACTTTTGAGCATGGTGGCCACCAGGCAACTGGTGACTGAGGGGACATGGCACCAGTGGTTGACTGGCATCTCTCTGATGTATTCAGCCAGTTTGCAACCATCTTGGTTTTGCAGGATTCTGATTTAGGGTATTGAGTGTTTTTAAAATGATACCCGAGTGGGTATTGTATCAAGGCCTCGGCCAGATCGAGGTAGGCTGTATATGACTTGCCTTGTCAGTCAGGGCTTGTGACTGGCATGAAAAGTCAACCACTTGGTGACTGTTTATGATCTGCCTCAACAAAGCAAAAATCCCTGGATCTTCCTTACTCAAATTCTCTATGTCTTTATTTATGAGCTTTGCAGATAATATTTGTCAAGCTAATGGGCGGTAATTTCAGGGCTGGATGGCCGCGTATTTCCAATGTCAATAACATTTATGAGGTTGGTGGTGGGGGTGGAGGCACCGCCGCAGATGATGCACGTACAGAGACAGGCGGTATTGAGCTTCCCTCGTTGAACAGGTAACTTTATGTGGGGGGAACTGTCTAGCTCCCTGTTGGATGGACACCATCAGTGGATGACAAGTTCTTGTTTTCTGCCAGGAGCTTGGTTTTTGCTGTCCGCTTGGAGTGCCTTTTGGGCTTTGGGACCTCAGCCAGGCGTTGCTGATGCTTGGTATATGCAAATGTTTGGGGAGGGGCGTCAATCAGTATGTTGGCAGGATCTTCAGTACTGCATCTGTCTCTAGAGGATCATTCAGGTTTAGTTCTTTTTGAATCTTAGAGAGAGTTTGAGGCCTTATTGGAACATGTTCAAATTTTCTAGCATGATTTTGCTTTTGGATTGTGTTTTTTTTCTTGAGAGTTTTTTCTTTACTTATTTTTTTCAAGGGGATTTTTTTGGACTCTTTAGTTTTCAATCTTTAGCTATTTCCTTTTGTTGTTTGCTGTTGTCTTTTGTTCTGGGCCTTTTTTGACCCTCCTTTTGTTGTAGTGTTTTTTGCTTCTTGAAGTTTTTGTTTTGTACTGTTTTCCTTGTTGGATTTTGTGATGAGCTCTATCATTGGTAGCTTGCAGGTGCTGGATTGCCTACTCTTTGGGGATTACAAAGGGACTTGAGTTAGGCATTTGTAGTTGAGGGGCCTTGTCCGAAGTTCTCTTACTGAGACATTTGTGGTCTTTAGGTGGGGGTGGTTACTGTGGTGGCTCTATTTCAGGAAGGTCTTTTGAGAGTCTTTAGGAGGAGTGGGGTTGTGATCTGATTTGTTGTGATCCTTTTTATTTCAGGATGATGAGTGATTCAGGCCTTTCGTGAGGTTGTGTTGTGGGGCATGTTGTCTCCTCTTATTTGTTTGGATGAATTCCAGGAACTTCTCGTTTTGGGTGGATGGTGTTTGGAGATTCCAGTAGCTTTATGTTAGGGCTTCTCTAAGTAGAGTAGTATCGTGTTTTTGCTTGTTGATGTCACAGTCTATATTAGTGTTTGGTGTTTAGTTGAGGGCATGGTGTTTTTCCTTACATTTATCCTCTACCTGTGAGCAGTGAAGGTGGTGAGTTCAGCCTATCTCTTTGGTTAATTGCCTTGGGCGATGAATTTTGGTTGAGGTTGTGCTTATGGTGGTTAATGCCTCCATGGTCTTATTTGCATGGGTGTTCTGATTTTTTTTCTGGAATGTGTCTTTCTTGGGGCAGTCCTGGATTTGGGTGGGTGTCTGACCTGAGTTGGGTGCCCTCCTGTGCTGGGACATTCAGGAACCTGGGACCAGGTGGGTGATCTTCCGAGCCCCATCGATACCGAGTGTTCTCTGGCAGGCTTTGAGATTTAGACTTCTGGCATTGAGCAGCATTACCCTTAGTTTTTTCCTTTGTTTTTTTTGAGCCTAGGGTTTCTTAGTTGAAGGTTTTTTGTGCCAAAAAGTTCTAGGTCCCGCCGTAGAGCCTTGCAACATCCGAATCCCAGGGTGACAGGTGCAAGCCGCAGGGTCCAGAGCAGCGGCTTGTCCAGACAGTCAGATGTGGCAGGCAGATGGATGACTTGGATCCCTTTGAATGATTTCCCAAGAGTTTGGGTCACTCATTCTATGTCTGTGTTTATCCAGTTTAAGGAAGGTACTAGGTGCTGGTCTCATGCTGCAGGTCATCAGGGCATCTACATAATCAGAGAGCCCCTCAATCTCTCTTTCATGTAGTCAAAGTGCTACATAGGTCTCAGGCCTCTCAATGTCTTTCTGGCCTGCGGGAGAATGAACGAGTTGGCTGCGAGACCTGAGTGCGGAGTTGTGAGTGCTGTGATTATGTGGCCGCCGCTTCGCTTCTCCTGTTGACCTTCTCCTCCACCCAGTCAGGTACGCATGAGTGAGCCTTACTCAGTCTGGTGTGACGTGAAATCCATAATGACTAGTGTGAGTCACCAATGACTTTTGCTGTCTGGCCTTGTGACGCCTTGACACTCTGACTGTGGTGTTGCAGTGTGTGTGAGGGTGATGTGTTGCAGGGTTGTTGTTTGTAGGTGGTTGTTGTTGCTGTTTGTTTTTTTTTTTTTTGTTCAGTTGTGTTTGATCAGTTGTGTGTATATGTATGATTTGAGGTTGTGATGGTGAGTATGATGTGTGGGTGTCTATATAGTGTGGTAACCTCCTCCCTCTCCTCTGGTGGACTGGTCTCAGTCCTAAGTCTTGAGAGCTCAGCAGCCTTTTTATTGGCATAGTTGCATCTTTGTATGTTGTGTGAGGAGAGTAGGAGAGGAGTGTGAGAGGAGGAGAGGTTGTCTGCAACATTAACTCAGTTCAAATCTTTCCAGGAGGCCAGCTGAGGCTGGAGAGGCAACTACGACCTGCCTACGACATGCTAGGAAAAAACAAAAAAAGAAAAAAGGTGACCTGAAGTGATGGGGGACCTTTTGGGGTGCTATTTATTGGGTGCTATCTATAAGAGGTAAGTAATCAAGGGAGTACTGTATTGTAGGAAGCTTGTTAACTTTAACAGATAGAGAATAGGGAGTCAAGAGTCAAGTAGAGATTATCTTTTAGACATTAGGTAAGATGCTTAAAGGTAAGAAAGGTAAGATTGAAAGAATCAGTATGCGTGTGCACTAGAGAAGTTAGATATGAAAGTAGGTAACTTGAGTTTTACCTGTTTAAGAAGTTATCTTCTAATAATTTACTTTTGCAAGTAGTAAAACAGTATTGTTGTAGTAAACCTTTACATTTATCTAGGCTGTAACATGTAGATGAACTTTTGTTGCCTTTACTGAATTTTCATCTAAAAATAAGAATGTTTAATTTCAGATACAGTTATTTACATTTCCTTTATTTGTGGTAAATATGTATTGTTTCAGTGTATGGCTGTAGGTGTTTACTGGACAACCGATATGTAAATGAGTCTACTTTATAGTTGTTCTATAAATATATAGCTATTCTTTGTTTGCTTTTGTTGGTAGCAGGCCAAGTAGCATCTTGTTTCTTGTTTACATTTCCTTTAGATTGCTTATATAACTTGTGAATTTATTCTGGATAAAGTCACTGCTTTACCCTTGGCAGACACCTGTAATTGTTTTTAAAACATTTTGCCTTGTGCTTTGAGCATTTATAAACTTTTTCTGTTTATAAAAAAATAAATACAGTTAAACAACTTCTAAATCTGAGCCACAAGTGGGAATAAAAAAGGAAAAGAAATAAAAAAAAGAAAAAGTCTTCACTCGTATTGAAGTGTAATATAAAGCTAATGGCAAGAAAACTAATGGATATTGTTCTAAGGAACAGTATGACTAAATGGATGACTATAAAGTTGTATACATAAATAGATTAATTTAAAATGTAATGGTTTGTAAGGATCGCATTAAGTTTCTATAAAGTGAATTAACATATTGAAATATGTTAATAAAAAGTCAAATACCTGAATACTTATGTATTCTTGCATTATTGCAGTTCTGCAGCATTGATTACCCCATTCTGTATGCTGGATATGAGTTCTTTCATGGATTTTCTGGATGCATTCTTTAGATGAATCCAGTGGTATATCCCTCTCAGCACATTTAACAGACAAAAACAAGGTTTTTGAAAGTGTTCTTTTCAGTTTTGCTAAATAAAGACTTTTAACATGAGACTGTTTGAAATGGAGGATGTTCAGGGTTAGTTAATAATTTCAGAAGCTGATTCTGAATGAATGCACTGAGTTTAAGGCTGCCATGCTGTACAAAGTGCAGTAGAGGTCTTATTATATGAAGGGGATTGCCTAAAAGAAGCACAAATAACACAGAGTTCCAACTAACCGTTGTGATAAATGGCTGTACATGCTCTTATAAGACACTCTGATAGTAATATCATTGAACATTTTTGTAAGTAGGGAGTACACAGAAAATAATTGAATTATAAAAAGCTGAATGGTTTATTCTGAGATTTCAACCATGGCCTGTTTTTTTTTTTTTTACTACAGTTACATAAGGAAACATATTTTGGGGAGTAAATCCATTCTTTTTGGGTGAGTAGGAAAAAAGTTGCTCCCCAAAGTTCTACTGAACAGGATCAGTCATAATCACTTCAAAACATGGGAAGAATAAAGATTTGTCGCAGCAGACCAAGTACTTATGATTTACAATGGGTGAGTGTGATGCGCACACACACGCGTGCGCGAGCAGACACACACACACACACACACACACACACACACACACACACACACACACACACACACACAGCAGTGGGATGTGGTGTGCCTATCCTGTAGGGAAATGAATGCATAGAGTGGTCCCTTTTTAAGCACTGGCCTTTGTCTTTACATAGGGAAAGACAGAGAATGGAGGGGTGGGAGAAGTTGAGCAGGCATGGCCAATCTGTGGATCCAAGCTGATGCATGCAGTTTAGCCAGTCCTTCAACATACCGGGAGAGGACTTTAATGCTAGGAAAAATTCCAGTCCCCTTCATGATAATGATATTGCTGCTGGTAACTCAACCACCACCCCCAGGAGTGAGAAGCAGTAATGAGTCATTAAACTGAGCCCTTACCGGGAGAGAATGAGCAATCCATGTGAGTGTGCTGGGGGCTTTTGATGTTCAGAAGGGTTACTAGATCCACAAAAATTAAAATAAACAGTAGCATTAAAAGCAGATACTAAAAGCAGAGTGTGGATGCTGCAAATTAGCAAGATTGAAACCAGTTTGAAAACTGTTACTGTATAATTGGTTGCAGTGTGGACAGTTCTAATTTAAACGTGACCTTGGGAACTAAACTGGTCAGGTTATGATAGCATAGTTGCTTTTTGACCAAATTTCTATTCTTTTGGAACAGATCTTCTTTTTTTAACCATACGGTTGTCGTACATTAGGTACGTCTACATTTAACATTGCTGGCAACTGGTTCTGCTTATAGATGCATGTGGGTGTACATGGGGAGAAGGGTTATTCTTGTTATTGATGTCTTCTACTCTGCGTAATTTTAATGAGTGCGATCAACATGTGATATGTAGTTGTTTAGGGAGAAGACGTGAAAACTAGCATCATGGCACAACATCTCCATCATATGTTTACAAGGCCAAGAGAGGTATATCAAAGGCTTTCTATCAAAATCACACATTTTTGTATGCAGGAGGAATTTAGAGTACGCATTATTGGATGCCAAGATAGCATTATTTCTGTATAGCATTGCTTAACAGGCTTTGTGGTATCCAGAAATAATGTGTTGCAATGCCTGGGCAAGGTTTTGAAAACTGTCCAGAATTAAAAGGCTGTATTTACAAGATTGAATACATGATTTTGAACACTGCTGGAGTATTCCTCAAGAGCAAAATAGCAGACAAGTTGAAATTTCTATTTTGAATGGTGAATGCAGAACTTTCTGTTTGTTATATACATATACACACATATATCGAGTGAAGAATGGCAACTGACCTGACAAACTAATGAGGTAGCCAGAAAATGGCTATCTTACAACCCACTTGTGAAGCTGTTTAACTTGAAGACAGTCCGTTTCAACCATATTCACTTAAGGAAATGTAGCCTGAGAATTATGATAGTTTTCACTGTTTACTACTGAATTTCAGCGCACTTTTTGATTTTGCCTCTTGATGTGTGAAGTAAAAGGCTGACCCAAAGAAAGCAATTTAAATTTCTTTCAGTTCCTGGGTTTCCACTATAAAAGCAGCTTAAGTGTTCTAACTGTAAAAAAAAAAAAAAAAAAAAAGACTGTCAAAATTAAGTCAGTCGATGAAAAAATTATTTTTGTAGAGCAGTTTTGCAGTGTTGGTGTCATCATTTTTAAGTGATTTCCAACATAATTGACATGTGTGCGTATAAGTGTGGGGGAGGAAAAGGAGAGTAAAAGCAGAAGACGAGTTTCTTAATTCTATTTTACTGGCTTAGTGACAGCTTGTACACATGCAAGTGTCACGAACTTGAGAGGATGACACTATGTATTGCATTCCGTTGCTGTCATTACATGTTAACCTTTGAAAGGAAGTGGAGAATATGCACAGCTGTATTATACATTAAACTGCATTTTTTGGTGTGTAAGGAACAGTATTTTTTTTATTTCATGTTAGGGGTCAGATTGGTCATCTGCTAATGTCTTTAACTGTGAGAGTTAAGAATGGGGATTAAGCATCATTCGGTGATGTGGTTGTGGAGAGAAATGCACAAGAGAGGGAATAAGGACATTATTAACACTTATTTCTAAGCAAGTGTGCATTTATTTTAGTGGATTCTTGTTATTATATATCAACTACTGTTTCTGTGAATGTTGTAACTCAAAAGTCAACTCACTGAAACCATTTTCAGTGAGTTTCAGAGTAAGGCTTTTTTGTAGGTGGAAAACCTCCTTCACTCAGCATGTTAGGGTAGACTCTCTAGGTCTGCATGCAACTACCCTGAGGTTGCACAGCAGTGGAGAAAAAGCGAAAGCTCCACCTTTGCTGAAAGTGGTTTCAGTGAGTTGCTTTTGTAGATATTAGTTGAAACAGTACTCAAAATATTGACACGTTCCATGTTTTAATATGTGCCCTTTCAAAAATGCAGCTGAAATTGACTGAGTTATGGGAATGCATGCTGTTGCTGCTGTTGACATTCTTAGTGCATATCACACAACAGTCCGTATTTCCCCAGTTTCCATCATTGTATGGAGATTTAGGGCTGTATGTTCCACAGACGTTGCTTCCCTACTGCTGTATATGAAAACAATTGACATAGGATACCATAATAGCTTGAAGCATGTAATATGTTCAGCAAACACTGCCTTACTGGCATATTTGTAGTAGTGCCCAGCTACACATCCTCTGGCAGTCTACGTAATTCAGAGATCCTTACACTGTCTGTCTGTGGATGTAATGGACCAGTCATCTGGCAGTTCAGGGACTTCTTTCAGACTCACAGACAGGACCCTTCCAGTTTTCTATTGCCTTAGTAAGAGAAGCATATCTTAGAATATAGTTCCTTACTCTTGATCTCTTCAGCTGCTGACCTCACAGAAGAAACCCTTTTGGGGTTTTACTTCCTCCCTCTGCTTTTTCTGTCTGTGCTTGAATAGTGTATTCTGCTGCTTTGACTGTTATTTTTTTCTGATTAGAAATTTTGTATATGGCAGTGTAAACCTTTGCTCTAGATGATTGTCACTGCTGAAGTGATACCCCAACACCATGTGCAGAAATAGAAAAAGGGGTTGAGGATGGATGGATGGATGGGTATATGCTTCTGTTTTTACTTAGGCTAGCACTGTAAGGCTTACGCTGGCTGATTAAAAGTTTCAAGTGGAAGTTTTGACAGGAAAAATTGCTGATATTGCATTTTTATTTGGGGGTATAATTATTTGAGTTGATTGAGAATTAGAGAATTTTAAATGTTTCTTGTCGTCTTTTTTTTTTTCTTTTTTTGTTTTTGTTTTTTCAGTCGAGATTTTGGCAACATTTTTATGTTAAGAATTTCTGACATGAATTTTTCATCAGCTTATGATTTATTTCTTGTCTATTACTGTTTTAGGCTATATCCATTTGTTTTGACTGAAACTACCCTTTTTTACAGAATTATGGGACTTCTATGTATGTATTCTTTACTTGAAACTGTATCACTGAATTAGAATAGTAACCCCTGCAGAAATAGACTTAAGATTGCTTTTGGTGCCATTTTTTATGCTAAACATTTCTGAAAGGAATTTTTCATCAGTTTGATTTATTTCTTGTCTAATAATTGTTTTAGGCTGTATCCATTCATTTGGACTGAAACTAGCCCTTTTTTTACAAAATCAGGGGACTTTTGTACATGCATTGTATGCTCAGAACTGTGTTACTGAAACTACTGTCATTTTATTCAGTGCATTGTTCAGAAAAGTACCCTCTGTAGACTTCAGAAAGCTGTTTAGAGGGAGAATAGTGGAATTTGTTAATTTTCCACTGGCTGGCCATGCAGTCATTATTTGGTATTTTTCTCGCTAATTGTTTGTCCTTTGATTTGATGGACTCTGATGCAGCGTCTCCCCACCAACACCATGTACCCCTTGTGCACCTAAAAAATGTTAAAGTAAATCTAGATGTATGCCTCAGCCTATGGCTTGTGACTGCACAGTAGCCTTGGGTAGGCAATCGGACCACTTGCCTTCTTTTTCCTCCAGGTCCCCTGGTGTGGTGGTAGTACCACAGCTGTACATGACACGAGGGTCAGGCACATCCTTCAGTGCTGTACCACTGTCTGCTTCAGGAATGGAAGAACCAAGTTCTTTAGGTGCAAGGGGAGGTAAGTCGTACAGAATCTGTTGCCAGTGTCGATACATCTCCCCCTGTGAATTCTCATAGTAGCTCAGTGCGTGCAAAAAAGAGACAGAAGACATACCACATTACAAGGCAACAGTGTTTGCATGTGTTTTCACCTGAGCTGGTGGCTATGGCTAAATCCATTATTCAGGCATTTGATTATAGGGTGCAAACTTGGGTTATGAGTAACACCGGTGCTCCTACCCCTGTACAACCACCCCAGGATCCTGATTTGGAAGGGGATCCAGCATCAGAGATTTCAGAAGTGTCAGTCTGACCAGTCACTTTCCTCAGCAAAGCAAATGGGTTTAGAAACCTGTATAGATGTTTTCTTTTTCTCGAATGCTGACTAGACTTAGGGATGTATTCAGTTGGGAGCAATAATCACCTGCCCCTGAGATCTTTGGGAGGATGAGGCCCCAGATGTGGCAAACTTTCCTAAATTGATCCCAGTGTTGGGAGGACCTTTTTAAAAAAAAAGTCTGCAATTCTTCTGCCTAAAAAAAAAAAAAGTGATGTTTAAGAAATTCAGGGTGCACTCAGCAATGCCTGGCCTTTAAGCACTCTTGTCTGCCGACCCTGCTTTTGTGGTCCTAGCTACCTTACCAATAAAAAGACTTTTGTTTTCATCAAACCAGTTCCTCAAGATAAACCAGGCTAGAATCTTGGGGAAAGAAGCTGGCACAGTCCAGCATGGTAGCTTTCAAACTGTTTAACCACCAGTGTTTTTTGTGGTAGTTGTGTTGAGTAGTATGTATAGTTTACCAGAGTTCACTGCATCATTACCTGCTGAACTGGACGACTATGTGAGAGAGTTTGTTTCCAGTGTTTCTCAAGTGTCTAAACATGCTTTAAAGAGTGACTTGGAGGGGATCAATACTGTGTCTAGAAAAGAAGCAATGTCAGTGGCGGTAAGGAGGTATGCTTGTTTGCACAGCCAAAACTTTTCTGATAAATTAAAAAATTAGATTATGAATGGGCTGCTTGATTCTGATTGTGTGTTTGGTTTAGCAAATAATCCGATCATAAAACAGTGGGATGACAGGGGTTAACTGATGCAAGTGGTATCTAAAATGTTTCATATACCCAAGTTTCCCCCAGTACAAATGATAAATTTCTGCAGCCCTACGAACAGAACTCCCAGGCAAAGGAAAACAAGGCACCAAAAGGAAATGTTAGGACGAAAATTCCCCCAAACCTAACACCAGGAGTTCTTTTCCTAAAAAGGGTGACCCCCCCCCCAACATCCTTTCCAAACAGAAAGGTGGAGAAATTCTGTTTCAGACATACTTGCAACCATGCTTGGAGGACAGATGCACTCTCATTCTCTTGGATGTGACTGTGCTGCAGCTTAAAAAAAGATCTTTCATGGAGACTGGTGTTGGACCTGTCCTTCTGAATACATCTGTTAAGGTCCCCAAGTTCAAGATGCTCCTTCTGCAACCAGCTCTTCCTCTTCTGCCAGATCACTGCTTCATAGTGACGCTGGACTTGACGAATAAGTATTATCATATCCCCTTTGCTCATCACTTCAGGAGATATTGGAGATTTGTTGAGTGTGGTTCACATTATCAGTTTTCTGCATTGCCCTTTGGGCTATCCACTGCACTTCAGGTATTTACCAAATGCCTTGCTCTGGTAGTGGTCCACTGCTGGACTCTTGGCATTTATATTTTTCCTTAGCTGGATGACTTATTGGTCTGTGCAGAGTCTGCATCCAGGTGTTTGGAATTGCTAGAGAAGGTCTCAACCTTACTCTCCCAGCTAGGGTTCACAGTGAATCCTTGAAATTCATGCCTTACATCCTCACAAAGACTCATCTTTCTGGGTTGCTTAATCAACACCGACAAAAGAATGTCCTGTCTCCCTGGAGACAAGGCCTTGTCCTACCAGAAGATGTTTCAAGAACTCTCCAGAAGGAATGTCTGCTCAACAAGAGATTTCCTAAAAATTCTAGTACTGATGGCATCTGTAGTTCACATGATACCATTGGCCCATCTCCACATGAGGAAAATTCAATGCTGTGCATAAAATTGCTGGACCTAGCACCTACATTCCCTAGAATCTCAATTGCTAGTGTTGTCCATCATCAGACAAAAGCTATAGCGATGGAGAGCACAGTTGCTTGTCATTCCAGGACATTCCTTCCATCTTGTCTACCTGTTCTGGTGTAATCAGTCCAGACAGAGTCATCCGATTTCACTCGGAGAGCTGTGTCAATGAGAATGCAAGTCTAAACCACTTGGAGGCCCAAGGATGCATGGAAGCATATCAATATCAAAGAAATGTTGCCAGTGATACACACCTTGAAAGTCCTTCACTACCAATGGACTCTGGTCCTTTTCTTGTGGTTATGGATAACACCACATTGATGTGGTATCTTACCAAATAAGGGGGTTCAAGGTCATATCCTCTGCATCAGTTGGCAATGATGGCCTGTGCACTGGCTTTACAGCATTCTTTGACTCTTTGGATATCATACATCCCATCAGAGCAAAATGTTACCGCAGACAGACTAAACAGATCCTGGGCAGACCCACACAAGTGGCAGGTCAAGGCATTGGCGTTATAGGTCCATATGTGGGGAATGCATTAAATAGATTTGTTCACCTCCTTTCAAAGCAGACAGCTGGAGAAATTCTGTTCCAGACATATTTGCAACCATGCTTTGAGGACAGACACATTCTCATTCTGTTGGATGAGAATGTTCTAGTATGTTACCACTCTTCCTCTGATTTACAAGGTACTTCTGAAGATTTGGAAGAAATGCCAAAGATCATTGCAGTGACACCGTATTGACTCCGGCTAGCTTGGTTTTCACTTTTAATGGTATTGGCCAACGGCAATTATTACATACTTCCTCACACTCTGGATTTGCTGATACAGTCTCAGGGGTGAATAGTGCACCACAGTTTGGAGCAACTACAGCTGACAACCTGGATGATTCAGTCTTGACTCTAAGTACTTGTTTCATGAGGATGTGTAGAAGGTGTTAAAGCAAGCTAGAAAACGCAATACTAAAACATCTTCTGTTTACAATTACAAATGGATGAGATTTTCTAAGTGGTGCCTAAATGGGAACAGAATGTCCGTTAAGGTTAACATCCCCCTGGTCTTGAAATATCTGTGTGAGCTACTTTAGGATTGCTTATCATATGTGTCCATTAAGGTGCACATTTAGTGGCTGTCTGCCATTGGATCGACCTCTTTATTTTTCTGTTTTGTTAAAACAATTCATAAAATGGGCATTGCATGTGAGATCCCCTCACAAGCAAATTCTTCCTTTGTGGGATCTCAATTCTGTTCTAGAAAAGTTGACGTTGCCACCTTTCAAACCGGCTGCTAAGGCTGATCTGATGTTTTTAACATAGAAAACTGTCTTGCTTATTGCTCTGACATCTGCAGGGTGAGTCTCTCAACAAAATGTGTAGAAATTTTTAAAGGTATGGACAAGTTTTTGTTCAGTAAGTGTGGAAAGTATGCAAGGTTTTTCAGTTGGGAAATTGTGGTGTACACAATATACATTATATATGTCATGTCCTTTTAAATGTTGATTTAATTTGTATTAGGGGAGAATTTTGATTGGTTACATGTCACCTTTACACTTATTTTAAACAAGGGGAATTGTTTGTTCACAATGACTCTGAAGAAGCCTATGTGATGTAAGGTAAAAGCACTTAATCTTGTGGATGTATTAAACAGTGTCTCGTTTACATTCGTGGCAGTGATCATTTTTTTATTTTTCTTATTTTGTTCTTTGTTTGTGGTCTGTTAGCTTGGTAAAGTGACATGTTATGAGTCTCTGAGCTGCAGACTCTCATGCTGAAACAACCTTTCCAGATTTTCCAGAGGGATTGAGTTGTGTTGCACAAGCTCAGAATTCACTCTCATTTAGTTTGTTAACCTCACTGTGTTCTTTCCAGAACCTAAGAATAAGGGAGAGAGGATAGTTCATACCTTGGATGTGCATCAGCAGCTCGGCTACTTCCTTGACAGAATGAAAGCTCTCAGGAATGCTGAAAGGCTTTTTATTTCTTACACAGAGGCAAAGAATGGTCATTCTGTCTCTAAGCAAACCATTGTTCATCAGTTGTTCTTTGGTATTGTTTTTACATCTACCATGGCAAGGCAAATCCAGGCAAGATAAAGATGCATTCCACCAGGGCCTTTTCATTTTCAGTGGCATATTGGAAAAGGAGTATAGAAGTATTTAAAGGCAGCAACTTGGTCCTCTGTCCATACCTTTATGAAGCACTGCAAGCTGGATGTCTTTTCTTAATCCAGAGCAGGCCTCTCTAGAACTGGCCTCCAGGAGCTACAAGATCTGTGTCCTACCTCCTTCCAGGTTAGGTAAACTTTTGGAATCTACCCGTATGCCATTAAGGCAGTGTGTTTGCTGACCATAGTACAGTTGCCTAAGTCCCACTTGCCTGTAACAGTAGATGTTTGTAGGACAGACTGCTTTCTTGGCAGTACCTACCAACCATCCCCCTTTTATGGATGTAAACAGTTTGGTATTACAGTTGCCATTGAGTTATGCTCAGTGGTCTTTACTGTTGTGTGTGTGTTTTTGGTTTGGAATAGTAGGTGATCGCAAAGCTTACATTTTCATCTTCTCTTCCTGCTAGACCCTAGAAAATTGAATGGATCCTGTGTGCGGGTCTGTAAGGTAGTCCCTCAACTGCCAGGTGATTGGTTCATTATACCCTCAGACAGGCAGTGGGAGGAGCTCTGAGGTTTAGTAGGTTGTCAGAGAAGGGTAGCAGGACAGTACTATCCATATACCAGTAAGGCAGTGTGTTCTATGAGCATTTACTGTTACAGGTATGTAGGACTTGTACAGTTGTACTTTCTTTGTCTTATTTGACTATCAGTCTGGTAGCATGTAAGCACAGTGCCAAATGTATGTTGCTTATTTTGGTCAGGAGACGTGGCTCTTCTGGACATCATTCAACTTTAGATGCATTTTCTTCTTACTCTGTGTTGTTAACTGGACTGGCGAAAATCACAGCCACTCTCAGTAAATTCATGACAGAATACGAGTGGTATTTTTCATCAATGCTGTTCTATAAAAGTGAAAGAAAGTATTGCAGATATTCCAGGTTTTGTAAAGAATGACAGTAACAAATCCTAAATTAAATCATAACAGTTTCTGACAACTGGTTTTACTGTGTTGCAAACAACCTAAGCGCTTCAGAATCAGAGCTTATGCCTTCTGCGTTTTTTGATTGACCTTAGACAACCTGTTTATAGATCTTTTTGGTATCTCTTGAAGAACCAAACTAGGAAAGCATTCTTGCTGTTTAATTACTGATATATACAGGGCTTGTCCAAAATGGGCGCAATGCCTTGATTAGGAATTCTCACACATGTTAATGTAAAGACTTCCTGCATGTGGGTTTGTGTCAAAACAGGTTCAGAAACAGGCTTATCATGTGCCTTAGGCAGTACACATCGAGTAAAACCTGTTCAAATCTGTAGCATATTCAAACCATGTAAAAACATCTGCTAACTTAGCAAAACTTAGAGCTACAGGTGTTCCCGCCCATCCTAACATTAACCACAAATGCATTTTAACTTGCTGCTACAGCTGTACCTTGGGCTCACTAGATGATACTACTGTAGCAGTGAAAAAACATTAAAAGACTTTGATGTTTCATACCTTTATTCCAACCCCCCCCCATCAAAAATAAATAAATGCGTACATACTTACTTGTTGACCAGATGTGAACCCTGTGCTTAATGTATCATCTTAGTTCATCAAACAGCATAGGCTTGTAAGAGCCCTAGGGCCATTAGACAAGTAACCTCCTATGATCCTATGATAACATGCTTTGAAAGATACTTTTTTTCTGGGTTAGGCTATGCTTATTTAAAATAAATTGCAGAGAATATTACAATGAAATACTGTTTAACGTGCTGAGCTTGCATACAAAAGACTATGCCTGATATTGTACAGCGAGGTGTGAAATGCTGTTGTATAGCTCATTCAGGTTTTAGTACTAGCCAAACCAGCTTGCCAGAAATTAAAGCCAGTGGCATAAAGTCCCTTTTAATGCCACATATAAGTAAGAATGTGTTTTTCTCATCTTGTCTGGCTTATCAGTGCTGTTTAGACTCCTCATTGCACATTGTGGCCGGGATTCATGCCGATTCCCTACACAGCTTAGTAAGGTTTGTGCTAACATATCAACAATACACTGCAATGTAAAACAGACACACAAATGGAGACAGTGTGTGACTTATACCTAGCTTTGCTCCAATGCCGAAATAGTTGCAAGGCTGGAAAAAAACCCCATAAACCAACCAAAACAAAGCACTGTAACAGTAGGTTGTGTAGCAAGGTAGCAGTCACACAAAGATTAGTGCAGATGTGATAGCAGAATGTAGCAGATAGTGTATCTTTGTGTATGCTGGAGCACTCTGTGACTAGTGCCACATGCAGCTTAGCTGCAGTACATTGCAAACACCTCCTGTTAGGTGTCCAGTCACCTTGGCACTTATTAGTTTGATGAGAGCGGTGGAAAAAGGAGTATAAAACAGTAAGAACAGGACATAGTAAGCAGAGATACACACAAGAGAAACAGAAGTGAAAAGCAGTGGGGATAGGGAAAAAGAGCACATTTTTTGTGGGTATTGATACTCCCCATTTTGTGTGTGTATAATATATATATATATATATATATATATATATATATATATATATATATATACAGGTGTGTGTGTGTGTGTGTGTGTGTAAGTCTGTAAATAAAAGGGCATAAGTGATGATTGGAAGGAAATGTGGTGAAGGGTTGGTAGCAGGGTCAAACAGACAAACACAACACAATACAAACAAGGGTGGACGTGTGCACAGTAGGAGAGGGAGAAATGGGCTGCACAGAGTCAAACACAGGATGGACAAATGATGGAAGTTATTGTATGATGCACATAATGTGGGTTGTGGTGCAGTAGAATGGGAGTACACCTGGCTGGAGATAGGGTGGGGTACAGACAGTGTGCTAGTTGCCATCTGACTTGGGGGGGTGTTAAGTCAACCCTGAAGATGGCTGTAATGGGTCAGAGTGGCCAGTAACAGGAGTCTCCCTTCCTGGGAGCAGTTGTAACCTCCACCCCATGAACACTTTTTGTCCTCTCACCTTTTACAGCCCAAGCTGGCTGCATCTGTCATGCCTGCAGATCCTTAACTTTGTGACCTGCAGAGTGTAGACACAGTGGGAAGGAATAGAGTAGCATTACTGAACATGTCCTACAAATGGCATAGGGAATACAAAACTGCTTACTAGGTAAATGCCACACTGACTGTGCTATGCCACAAATCTCAGCTACCTCCTCTGGCAACCAACATTATTGGCTCCTGTTCTGCCCATGCTGAAAGACACAAGGAACAGAGCAGTCATCCAACATGTGTAGGGGAGATATAGACAGACTACATGTCCACATTGACTTGTATGATATTAGACACCTGAAAATGTGCCCACAGTTACACAAGCTATAGGCCCACATATACATCTATGGTGAAGCTTGGAAATGTGCTCAATCTTAAACCTTTAAACCTGAAAGCTGCACAACCAAGCTACAGCTCCACAGGTATGTGAAAGATAGCAGAAGCCTGACATAGTGTCGAAAGCCACATGACTGAATAGCTGTGCGCTGCCCCACAAGAAACAATGGTGTCAAGAAAGTTAGACAATCAATAGGCAGCGCAAAAAGATTACACCCCATAGATACTCACCTTGTGTGTCCCTGTGTCTGCCATAAGAAATGGCAGAAAAAAAGTATCCGGTATATTTTTGAAAAACAGTGGCTGCAGCAAATACTTGAGTGCTGTTTGGGCCTTTCCTGACTAACCTCTGCTTCCTGTGGATGGAAATCTTCAGGATGTTGATGCCGTAGGTCATCCTACTGGTGCTTGCATTACTCACTAGTCCTGGAAATGCCAGTAGCTTCACTACAAAGCTCAGCAAGGTTATACCAGGCTCCACCTTACAAAATGAACCCTGATAAGATCCCATCAGCTGGTCCTTGAAATGACTGTGCAACAGGTAAGTCATTGTCTTGCTTTCCATGGCATGCTAGGCAAGTGCTGCCCCAGAGGTGTTAATGTCAGCAGCCATTGACACGAATGTCCTGTAAAACAAGATGGTGGCCTGGAGTGCACACAGGGAAGAGGTTGTGTAAAGGGTTTCACAACATGCTTTACTAAAATGAACGTAATTGAAAATGTGTTACAATGCCTCGCATTTGGCAGAGGAAAACTTAGTAAAGCAATCCAGAGTAGGTCAGTCCAAATTAAAGGAATATTAAAGGTTTTAATCATGTGGTTCACACAGGCAGCAAAAGGCATGGTCACAGAAACAAAAAACATAGTGGAGGAGCTAATGGTGATCAGGTCAGTGGTGGCCACTCTGATGTAAATGGCAGTAATGGACTTATCAGATATAAAGTCCACTATCACAAACCATGAGTTAAAACTTTAGCAGCTGCAAGAAGTTATCCAGAAACAAAAGCTGAAAATAGAGAACTGGAGGAGGATAATTACAGTGTACTCACAAAGGATACAGGATATTCAGGCTGAGTTTCAAAACGCAGAATCAAAAATGGAGGAAGCATAGTGTCTGCAGCAGCCTTAGGATTATTATGTAAGGAAGAAAACTGCAGGACTTATTGGGAGCCTGTTTCCCTCTAATAATCAAACCAGGACGTAGAATTAATCACAGAGGTAGTAAAGGTCGTAATCATTCACAGTTCTTTATAAAATGCCTGGATTAGAATAATCAGAAAGCAGGAGGACAAGAGAATTGGGGTAAAGAATGAGCTTAGCAGGACACAAGATAAGGATAACTCTGGCCTGTAGCAATTTCCAGTTTTAAAGTAGAAAAGCATTTGATTCCCTCACTTAATTGTGAACGAGAACTGGCTTTCGTACAACAGCTTGGATATCCAGCAGCTCTATACTTAGTACAGGGGGACAAACATATACCTTTTACTCCACAGGTGAAACAGAAAAAGTTCAGAAACATTCAGAACATACTGTTGCAATCATCCTATGCATCAGTGGTGAAGAAGCAATATGTCACAGGTTTAAAAAAAAAGATGCCTGCTGAATTACCAGAAGGGACGAAAGTTAAGGAGCAAGCATATCCAGTGGAAAAGAAGCCAGCAAGTTAAAATCAGTCGGGGAAAAAACAGAGCTTATTTCCAAATGGATTACCAACAATTAACAGATTTACAGCTCTGATCAAATCAAATGCATCAAAGGATGAAGCAGAAATGGAGTTTGCTACACTGGAGGTAACAGTACAGGGTATTTTAGAGATAAGAAGCTAAGGGAATCAGTGGTTTCACAAGCTGAGTCTGCTACTCCAGAGATACCACTGAGCAATGACAATTTATTTTGTCTTATTTTACCCAATTTTTTCATAGTAGCGGCTGTAGAGTTGCATGTTGTAAATCTTGCAGAATCTTTGCTGGTGGGATCTATCACTTCATGCATTGAAGCCATTGTCTTGCGCATGGCCCAAGGAGGTTCATAGGATCATAGGAGGTTATTAGGCTAACAGCCTCATGGCCCTTACAAGCCTAGCCAAGTTCAACCCGTGTTCCCAAAGGCGTGTGGTTCAAGCAGGCACTAAAATCAGCACCTATTGCCCCTGTCCAGGAGGGACACAGGTGGAATCCCCCAGGGGTAAATTTCTGGTTACCCATCCAGTCATCCAAATTACGCTTAAATAGGGCCAAAGAGGGGCTTTATTTAACATGAATAGGAAGCTTGTTCCAAAGGTGGGGCAACCTCTGTGAGACAAATCTGTCTTTCCAGTTCTGCTGATGTCACATAGCAGGTTAAGGTCCTTTGAGCGAATGACCCATGTGACGTTTGACTTGCCACTGTGCAACATTTCCATTAAAGCTGGGTCAGAGATTGCTCTATATGAAAGTCACATGTCGCCTCTGAGCAGTCTGTATGACACAGAGTAAAGTGACAATGATTTCAGTCTGTCTGCATAAGACAGGTCTTGAAGACTCTGAATTTTCTTTGTAAGGAACCTTTGCGGTCTCACCAATTGCTGGAGGTGTTTGGAAAGGAATATACCAAAGGGAGCATTGTACTCTATTATTGGCCTGATGAGGGAGGAGTGCAGGGGGTTATAACCTCTTTTTTCTGGAGGCAATGCCCTTACTTATGAGATGACCCATGTAAAATGTCCTTATTACCACTGTGGAGACATGGTGATCGAAATTAAGGTTGCTGTCAAGCTGTCTGCCCAGATCTCTCACCGCTGTCTTTGTGCTTAGGGTATTGATATTGATGTGGTAGTTTGCAGGAGCATCACCCTTGCCAAAGGGGATGATTATGCATTTTTTTGCATTAAGTTTAAGACCATGACTTTGGCACCAGTCATTAGTCTGCACAAGACCTTCTTTCAGGATGTTGACATCGCTAGGGCTTTCAATGATTGCTCCCAGTTTGCAGTCATCAGGAAACATTGTCAGCCGCAGTCCTTTAGTTTTAGCCTGTACTTCAGAAAAGTAGATTCTGAACAGTAGCGGTCCCAGGACCAGTCTCTGTGGAACACCACTGGTTACAGGTCTGCTGAAGACCCCTGTTTTGACTGTATGAGCTCTATCAGTGAGTGAGTTTGCAACCTGCCTGACAATGTATGGGTTGATACCCAGCTGGGTGGGTTTATCAATGATGCCAGAGTGGAGGATTGTGTCAAAGGCCTTGGCTAAGTCTAGGTAGGCCGTATGTACAGATTTGACCTTGTTTAGGGCTTTGGTGACTGTCTCGAAGAAATCCACCAAGTTTAACAGCCATGATCTCCCCTTGACAAAGCTAAACTGGGTGGGGTCACACTTTTGGAGATTTCCTATATCTTTGTTAATAAGGTCCATGATGATTCGTTCCATGGCCTTGCAGATAAGGCTGGTCAGGCTAATGGGTCTATAGTTCCCAGGGCCCATGGATGCACCTCCTTTGTGCAAAGGGATGACTGTAACTCTTTTCCATTTCGCTGGGATTAAGCCATTGCATAGTCTGTGATTGAAAAGCATGGCCAATGGCGATGCTAATTCCTGTTTTAACCCATGTGAAACACAGCCCAGGATATTATCTGGTCCCATAGAGGCTGTGTTTTTGGCCTTGGAGAAGGCATTTAAGACCTGCTCCTCATTGATACTAGGTGGGGGTCAGGTGTTAGGGATGCTTTGGGGTATATGTGGTGGGAACAGAGGAGTGAAGATTTCACTGAACCTGTCATCCAGCATGTTTGCTATATCCACATGTTCTGTATATGTAGTACCATTAACTATGAGTTTAGCACAAATGTGGGCCTTACCTTTGAGTTTTTGGATGTAAGTAAAGAACACCTTGTTGTTATCCTTAGTTAGAGAAGCTAATTTGGATTCCTAGTTAGCTTTGGAGGACTTCACTAGGAGTCTTATTTGCTTGTTTAAGTTGAGGAGGGAGTGTTTCCAGTTTTGAGACCATTCCTTCCAACTCTTAGACAGCAATTTCTTTCTCTTATTGTATAGCCTGTTAGTGGCAGTTGTCCACCAGGCAGGTTTGTTTTTCCTTGAAGGTCTTGCTTTGGTTCTTTCAGGTACGGCAAAGTCAATACAATTGTACAGGTGCTCATTTAAAGCTTTGGTGTGTAACTCAGCATAGGTGTCTGTTCCATCAGTGGGGGGGGGAGGGTTACGAAGCTATTTATGCCATCATGTAAGAGGTTGTAATTGGCCTTGGAGAAGTTTTTTAGTCTAGTTGTTGCTGGGGGGGGTCTTGTGTTATAGTTAAATCTAGTGATACTGATTTGTGGTCAAATCTCACCAGGGATGGCCACACACTGGGGGTGGTGCAGCAGTCCCCCATGATGGTGAGCCCCAAATCCAGGATGTTTGAGTCCCTTGTGGGTGTGTCAACCAGCTGGTCCAGGTCATTGGAGTTAACGAAGTCCAGGTACCTTTGGCCAAGTGAGTTAGAACACGTATAATTTTCCCAGTCAATGGAGGGGTAATTAAAGTCACCCAAATCCAGAGTGTTTGGTTGTATCTTGATTGACTCAAGTAGAGCCAAGCAGGCTGAGTGGATGTCCTGATTCATGGAGGGGTCCTATAGCTGGCAATGACCTGAAGAGAGGTCTTTTCTACAGTTAATTCAAGGGAATTGTGCTGTTTAACCAATCTAGAGATGTATTTATCTTTAATGAATATTGATACACCACCTCCTTTAGGTTATCTGATAAATGAGAGAAGGCTGACAATGCTGTTAATTATTCTGCAAAATATTTTGTGTTTTATATTATATTTTTTTTAGTGCCATAGTAACTGGTAATAGTGTATAATAATAAAAATGTGTCCTGTTCTAAGTTTTAATATCTTGGCCAAAGACGATGAGAGCTGCATGCAGAGACCTAGAGACCTATTCAACTTCCTGTGTGAGCATGAGAGACCTAAGAGCATGACAAGTCTACACTTTGGATAAATCAGTACAATTGAGTTGTAGAATGCACTCTTTTTTTTTTCTTACAATGACACAGACTATTGCAAGATTGCTACCACAGGGAAGGTACATAAAATTATGTATATATTCCAAAGTGGAATGATTCAAACTATCAGTATATATTCACAAAACAGAATGAGTCAAGCTAGCATTCTTGCAAGGTTCATTTATGTATTTATTTTTAATAAAGTCTTGGAAAGTTTTTTTTTAATTTCTGTACAGGGAACTAGGAACATATGTAAGTCTCTGCTATACGAGGTATGGATACTGAAGCCAGTTCAAAACTGAAACCCTGGAAAGGAGGGGGCGAGCTGAGAAAAGAGGGGGAAAGCTGTCTGTTTAAGAGGTTTGGTAACTATATGCTTGCCTTGCTGAGGTAGGTTAGTGGTAAAGAAAAAAGGTTTCATGGAAAGTAATTCACTTTAGCTGATAAAACTATCATTACAGACTTTTGCACCAGTCCAACAGGAGTTAATAAAAGTACATGCTGGAGATCTTCATTTAAGATTAATTTCACGGAATGCAAAGGGAATAATTATGTGTATTAAATGAATGCTAGTGCAGTACTGTACAGTATATTCTCTTGAAGCAAAAGGGGAAAGTCACATTGCTACAAGAAATTAAGACAAAAGAGAAAGACATAGTTTTTGAAAGGGTGGAAAATGTGGGTGTATATAGCTGTGCATAATCCTCAAAAGTGGTTGGGTTATAACCTTAATGCACAGTTTGTTAATATGGACCCAGAAAAACACTTGGAAGGACTGGGACTGTGGGTTATATTTAAAGTGAATGCAGAAAAGGGTGAATTACTGATTGTCAACCTTTACTGGCCAAATAGGGATACTGTGGTTCACCTGCAGGGATTATGGTAAGTGTTGAGGACTCAGAATCAGAAAAAAGCACATTTGATAGCAGGAGGTGACTTTAATGTAGTGCGTGTACCATTCAAAAATAGAATCCAGGAAGTAAGGTTAGTGTTAGAAAGTATTAACGAAAGAGATAGTGGAGTTAAATTTAATCGACATGTGGAGAACTACACACAAGGATGCCAGTGATTGTACTTATATATCCAGCACCACTGGAATAGCTGGTAGACTAGATTTTGGAATACCTAAGTGAGTTTAGTGGGAAATGTAGTAGAAAAAAGAACATTAGTCAGCCACTCTGTTGGATCATTGCTTAGCAAAAATGATATTTGAGGGGAATATTTGAGTTTTAGGGAAAGTAATCAATGAAGAAAAGACCCTCTCTTACTAAAAGATCCAGGGAAAGAGAACAAATTAAGGGAGTGGGTGAAGGAGTACTGGAAAATGGTGGGGTGTTAATTACAATGTATTGGAAGATCTTTAAAGTTAAATTAAAAGAATGGTCATGTAAATTAGATTAGCAGGATATGGCAAAAAAGATGCGGAATTAAGGAAGCGACAAGACATCAAGAATATAAACATGAGAATTGTGAGAATAAAGTAATTGTCTTTCAGGTTAGACAAATTAAGCACTGAATGAAGAATTTACAATTCTTAAACTCAAAATAAACTGACCAAACCTTGATGTGATGGTAAAAAACAAACTATTACCACAAAAAAACGCCAAGGAACCAGGAAACACAAAACTTTTAGCATTTAAAATACTTTAATTATGCTTTCATCTAAAAAGATTTCCTCAGAAAAAGTAACATCAAACCACTTAACACTTCTGTTTAAATAGAAGCAAACAACCAATCACCTTCAAATTAAATTAACAAACATTTTCAAACACGTAACTCAAAATTATAAACCACAACTTATAATACAATAAAAAATGAATAACATAAAGCAATTTGAAATTTATTCGATTTGCAGTCTCTTATTTAAAAAAAACACTTAATGTTTATAACTTCATTCAAGCCTGGAAATTTATTTGCATTCAGTTTTATTTGCCACTTAGTTTCTAAACTCTGTAATCTACTTTTATAATCTCCACCCCTCAAATCTCGAGGCAAATGATTTACAACAGAGAGCATAAACTTCTTATATTTATCACATATGAGTATGTTTGTATAAAGCATTATTGTGATCTTTACTTTTAATGCAATATAAATGTTCCTTAACCCTTTTCTCTAGGGAATGCATAAACATACCAATAAGAGATTGCAAATCAAATACATTTCAAAATGCTTTGTTATTAATTTGTTATTGTATTATAAGTTGTGGTTTATAATTTTGAGTTATGTGTGCTTTTCCTGAGGAAGTCTTTTTAGACAAAAGCATAATTAAAAGTGTTTTAAACGCTGAAAGTTTCATGTTTCCTGGTTCCTTGGTGTTTTTTGTTGTATTAATTTACAATTCTTGGTGATACATAAGTGGGAATGATACAGTTTTACTGGACTAGAGAAATAAAATAGCCTGTTAAGTTCTAACATATGATGTTAAAGACAGAACTCGGAATGTATTTATTGCAGCATTGAAAAATAAAAGGAAGGAGGTGATTATTCATTTCATTACAGTTAATTAGGCTATTATACCAAATTGCTAAAATGAAGCTGGAAGGATGAAATGGGGCAAAAAAGGAAGAAATTAGGTCATTCCTGGAAGGTTTGCAGCTAATTACTGTAAATAAGGTAAAGGAGAAGGAATTTTTGGACAAACCAGTGACTATAGAGGAGGCTTTGGATGCAGTTTGGAAATTGAAAGTGGGTAGAACACATGGACTTAGTAGTGACACAGCTGAATTTAGCACCAGGACCTAATGGTCACACAGATGAAATTTATAAAATGTTTAAAATTGAGTTAACTGGTTAGTATACGTATATGAAGGAACAGAATGTAAAGATGGACTCTGCTCAAGTCTTCTATTAAACATTATTTTTCCACATAAGGAAGTGAAAGAGAAAAATCAGTGTAGTAACTTTTGGGCCATCTCAGTCTTAAATCTAGATATTAAGGTGTTTGTATAGATTTTAACTAGTAGACTAGAGTTGTTGGTTTCCAGGGTAGCATCTGAGATGCAGCATGTCTTTATGAAGGGCAAGTGCAGGTTCCCTGACTTAATCAGATTGTGCTTTAATATACAGAGGCACACAATCACTTTGTAAACTCATCTGGAAGTGGTTTGCTTAGTCTTCAAACAAAACTTTGATAATCTTAGCTAGGCCTGCATTTAGCAGGCACTGGAAGTTTTTAAGTTATTGTACACTTACCCACTGGCCTGTGTTTTCTTCAGTGGTATAACCTCCACACCAGTAATGGGTCAAAAAACACTAAGAAAGATGGACTTTCAAGCAAGAATGAGGTTATTAGGATCAGAGTGATGTACAGTTGAGGACGTCCTTATCTTCTGGTCAAATGGACTAAGGTAGTTAGCATCTTCTGGTCAAATTGGACTAAGGCAGGTATCAGCATCTACCACATCAAGGATCTTGTAGATGATGAAGAGCATAAATTTTTGCCTTGTATAGAGACTTCTATTTAGGGGAAATTAAATGGTGGCTGCAACTTCAGGTTGTCAGTTGTAGCATGGTCTGTCCAATGGCACAGCATGAGAAGATAAAACAGAAAATGAAAAGCTATAATAATGTATTAATAAAGGAGTTATCAGCGAAAGAGATGTATAACACTGCTCTTGAGAGCACTTAACTTGGCAGCATTCAAAGCTTAAAGGCAAATAGAAGAATGCTTGGAGTAAGATCATGAGAAAGCATATAGACACTAATGTTTCTTGTGGCTACACTTGCGTATTCAAAGATAATTTATCAGTGGCAGTATGCCACTGCCCAGCTGTCATAAAAGTGCTGAAGAAGGGGAAGTGGCCAAACAGTGAATATTATCTGGCAATCTGTAAGTGATAAAGAGCGATATTGAAAAAAGGTGAAGGAGGCAGTAAGAGCCCAGGTCCCGGAGGATGCAGATAGTTTATTTTGGTTAGTGGGAATCAGTATAGACAGACTGGGGACTGAGGGTATAGTAAAAAGCTTGATTTAATTTGTAATATCTTTCTGTTGCAGTACTGTACTATTCTTGAACCAGAAGTCTTTGCCATAGGACTAGCCTTGCCACCCATCCGGAATTTTTCCAGACTATCTGAAAATCATAATACTTGTCCATTAGCCCAGAAAGCCTTATACAAACCTGGTATTCTGTTTAGAAGCACACATAGAATGCTGGAGATTGTAAAACAGCAAGATTAGCTTAAAAAAAGAAAAAGGGCGACATTCAATGCCTAATGATGGGTGGGTTGGGTGAAGAAAAGGGTGGGATAGGCAGGTTGAGCAGTACGGGGGAGGTGGCTTTAGTCCAGTTTAGACCATAGCAAAAGATAGCAAGCCTATGTCAGACTGGAAGTAACAGATTTTTATTTACTTAAATATATTTAAATATCGTGTTTTTGAACAAAATTGACTATAAAATGTTTGACTACAGCTGCATTTTCATTTATTGGCTGCATTATAGTAAAATGTAGGGTGAATACAGGATATGTTGCAATGACTGACTTTTTTCTTTTCTGAATTCCCTTTCACCAAGAAAGTTATGTATAGTCAGAGTAAGAATGCTGATAATGTTTATGCTGTGTGTGCTACTGGAAATGCAGTAAAGTTGAACAAGATGGTGGCCTGGGTTTCACACTGTAAATATGAATTCTGAATCACGAGCATAGCAGTGTAGTACAACCATAAAGTACAAAACACACACACGCACACGCACACGCACACACACACACACACACACACACACACACACACACACACACACACACACACACTTATGGTTAGCATGCATGAAGTGTTACACCTTCAGTAACACCTCATACACACACTTATGGTTAACGTGCACAAGGGGTTACTGAAGGTGTATCAGTGGCATGATGTACAATCTAGTTGTGTGTTATGTTGTCCGTGTGCTTCACTGAGGCATAGTGATTCAGATTCATGGACGTGTGGAGCCTAGTTTAATTTGTATACACGGCACGCAAAATACTATTTACTTATATGGCGTACTCAAATGACCATCAGTTTGAAGTGTCAAACTATACCAAAAAAAAGGAGGGACAACAGCACTGTCAAGCATTTGGAATACAATTTCTGCCAACAGTGAAGTACAACTATCGAAAGAGATAGCCCTGATGAGCCAGTGTTCTGCAGTACTGTGGAACTAGTATATATCTGGTATAATGCAAATATGAACTGTTTGCTTGGGAACATAGTATGGGAACCTGTATTAGTCTAATTTGTACTGTTACTGCTTGCAAACTATGCATGCATAAAGCCCATGCATAACATATATAGCAATGTATCCAGCCCAAAGCTGAGGGAAGGCAGACCACTATCAGGATTACCTATCCCTAAAGCATCCTGCATGTGTTGCACATATATGTGTAACCCCAATATCATACCATAGAAGACAACAGCCAGATATTAGTGCATTGGTGTATTCAACCCATGTAGTCCATGAAGCCTTCCTTTTCACCTGTATATTCCTTTTGGACTCTGTGTGGCAGCCACCTAAGCAGTGTACATATATGTGCCCCTATTTAGTAGTCTGGGGCATTAGTGGAGTACCCATTGTCCACAAAATTGCATATCCATTACACCTACTGTGTTCATATCTCTTTACACACTCGTGTTGCTATGAATACCTAAGGCAGCCGACTATTCGTAATTGCTAGCCAACTGCTCCCAGCAATCACTGACCTGCAATTGTGTGTCTTGTTGTAAGTGGTGTCCTCATGTCCTCCAGAAGGGGCAGATGGCATGGGTTGGAAAAGCTCAGGTGAGTTGAGAACAGCATTTTGCTATAGATACTTGGGACCAAAGGGCATAATTCATTAGGGCTAGCGACTACTCCCCAGCTTCTGCAAGACAATGTTTGGGAAACAGTGACTCATGACATTAGTGCTTTTGGTGGGCAGAGTCTCGCAATGCAACAATTTTGGAGGAATGCCATTGACATTACGTGGTGATAGAGTTTAACCACTGGGGGTGGGGGGGCGTGTCCCACTGCAAGCCTAACAACTGATGAAGAGGTCTTAGTATCCCTGCATGGCAATGATGGAAGTAGGGATACCATACAGAAAGGACTAGGATGCACCAGGTTAGTAACTACAAAGTATATGCATATAGCAGTCATGTGCTGTGTGTTGAAAGGCCACAAATACAACCGTAAGCAACAATAGCATATTGTTCCCATAAGTACATCGAGTGTTCAGGCATGCAGGATTGGCAGTGGAAGTATGTGCTCATTCTGTATCTTGACACTTTGTAGTTCGGTTGGCATGCTTAACACAGGGTCTTACATGTGTAAGGGTTATTCAGATTCACTGTGTTCTGTTTTGTATTGTATATTCACAGGTAGGCCCACTACCACAGTAACACACATACCCGCTGGGTCAAGACAATAGACTAGTGTCAGAACTTGTGCAAGGTCTGACTGTGATAATGAGGCATAGATCAAGTCACTGCCAATCAATACAGAGGCATTGCCTTTCACTTTCCTAGGTGGTATTGCACTTCTTATTCAGGGTGAAGGTATGGCCTCCAGCCAGTGCACTCATCATCCCCATTGGGGCTGGGGAGTGGGGGATCAACTGTAACTGAAATCATCAGCACTATTTCCCTATGGTTGTAACAGTAGAGAAGGGAATTGCCTTCAGGATGGGTATATACATAATACACAGACTGCTACAGATGAATCACCAAGGCTAATGCTAAATATCCAATGGTTTAGACAATGTTGCTGATGAACTGGTTCACAAAACACATCCAATGTCCGTTTTAAAATAAATGTAATGATTCCAGTTTAAAAACAAGAGAATAAAAGTCCCTGGGTGCTCACAAACGATAAGTGCTTTCAATTTAATCTTCATCAGATCGTAATAAAAGACGGGACAAAGTTTTTACACTTAATTGACCAATACCAGCTTGTGCATTTTTGATTAACCAATATCTCCTCTAATTTTCTCATCTCATTTGGACTTATAAAACCAATAGGAATTCCATATTGTTGTCACACCCATAAGCTGTTTGTGGGGATGTTTCTTACCTAGTATGCAAATTGGCTGAAAACGACAACCAATGAGGTTCAACAGTAGTCCATTTCAACCAATCATAGTCATGAGTATGCATATTTGTCAAGTTGATGCCTCGTTCTTTCATTCGTATATGGCGTTTGATTTTTGACAGATACTCTATTTCACAAAATTTATGTATGGAAAGTAAATTCAGATCACATCTTTCTTTATTCTATGCAGGGAGAATCTTTCAAAGCTCTTCATTGATGGAGCTTCCTTAAGAAAACTGATCATGATACCATGCTTCTGTATGAGTTAGTTATCTAATCAAAGTAAAAATCATCCATCTTATACTGCCCAATATCCTTACAATGGTGTGCTAAACTTGCCATCTCTGTTAGCGGCAAGCCTTGAGTCATAATGACAAAAAGTTGTTTCATCTCGGCCAAATAAGCTGCAACGTAGGTGTAACTTTCAACATTTTTCATCGGATGTCTCAGGGAAGGTTATTCATTGCATAGTGTTTTTTTATTAAAAATTAGGATGTGAGGAAAGTATAGAAATACATAACAGAACTTGTACTTTCCATATTACATTTTTCGCCATTTTCAGAACAGTATCTACTTTCAAATTTATTTATTTGTTTATTTCTCTGTGGACTATTCTATATGCAAATTCACATTGATATATGAGAAATATATTTAAAGTCCATACTTGGCTGTCAACAATGATGGTATTTTTCTATATTATTCATTTGTTTGACATCTAGTTTTGACAAGATGTAATATACATGTCGATTCAAATAATGCTTTTCCCATGCTTGATTATGAACAATAGTGGAAATATACATCTCCCATTGGAAGTATTGCAAAGGAGAATTATCATCTCTCAGTTCATTTAGACTTAAATAAAGGTTTTTCATGTTTTTAAACGTATGCAGAATAGCGGAATGATTTAACCAATCAGGGTCTTACTTCCGCTTTTCCAAGAATAATTAATATCCAATAATATCACAGATTTCTGGTATTTGTCATAGGACCATCAACTAAAATATTATCCAATTGCCAATAAATAGGTCATGAAGTGAATGGAGCTTGATGTGCTTTCATAGTGACAATTTGTTTGTGACGTGCTCTTTCTCCAGAAATATAAAAACTCTCTCCAATATATAACTATATTTTGTTGCTTCTACTGCCCTATTTCATCCCGATATTATTCCTATCCATAATCCAAACACGGCCTACCTATGGGATTATCAGTTATAGTTGTATCCGTTTACCGGAAAACGAGTCATGAAGTAAAAAGGGGCGTAATACACTTTCATAATAATCAAATATTTAAAAAATACTCTTTCTCCATAAATACAAGATAATCTCTTCTATATAAAAAACACTTGATGATGCTTGTATTTCCCAGTTTCTTTGCAATGGCTTTCCATGTCACAATTACAATAGTGTCTCCTTATGAGTTCAACCATTTAATTTCCTTATAAGTTGTTCCATATACAAAGCCATTTTAATATAGGGGATGTTATATAGTCTTGATTTAATGAGCAATGATGTTTTCACTTGTTTCTTTATATAGGGCACTTAATGTCAACAAAGCTGGAAATATAATATAAATGCCAATTTAAGCTGCACATTTATCAAACTTGAATGATAATAGTGGTAAAGACTTTTTACACTAGTATAACGGCAAATGCCTTTTGATCTCGATTAAATGAATGAATTAAATAAGTATCAACTGTATTTTCTCCCTTGTAGGCTGTAAGTTCTTAATAAAACAGAATGAAAGCCATTTTATATATATTCTTCCATACATCATTTATATTCTGACATGTATTTATTTAGCTTATAGTAGGTCTTCTCAGTTTCAAGATAGGTTTTAACGGAATTATACTATTTAAACCTGGTGGTTGATCAGCTCGTTAATTTATTATCCATTTTGTTTCTCTTACTTTTGTTATATTTTCTGTCTCCTTTTCTTGGGCCAAGGTAAACAGTTTCCATAGCTTTGAATACAAATGAATGGTCTTTGTGAAAGTTAACATGCGAAGCCAATGCATTATGGGGGTCATTATTGGCAATGTCCCTTTGGTGTCTTTGTATTAGTTTCTTAAACATTTGGTTAGTCTTGCCCACATAAAAAGATGGGCAAGATTTGCATGTAGCTAAATAGATCACGTTGGTGGTAATACACGTGGCCTTGACATTAAAGGTAAGAGTTCTCTTGGTTCTTGGATGTTCGAATTGATTGCTACTATCTATTAATTTACAAGCAACACAATGACCACATTTAAATGTACCTTTGTGGCCTACTATTTGGTTTTTACTATCCCCATGGGTATTACATTATAATCTTTTTAAGTTGTTTTTATTCTTAAAACCAAATCTTGGTTTGTCTCCCACTATATCCTTTAACTCTGGGTCTTGTATTAATATTGGCCAAAATTGTTTTATCACTTCTTGGATTTGATAATTGTCAGAGCTATAGGTTGACAAAATCCTAATTCGCTCCTTTTCATCCATGGGTCTGTTGTATTCCCTATTTTCAGTAATCTTCAGGTCTTGTTCACTAGAGCCTCTTTCCTTCAAGTTCTTCTGTAAAAACTCAATCTCTTTGTCACATGTGACTTTATGGTTACAACGTTTATGAATCCTTTTGACCTCATTACGTATGATGTTCTTTGTGATGTGCCTGGGATGCATACTACTCTTTAGTATATACATAATACAGCAGCATAACAGGGCATCCTGGCAATGTAACATATCAAAGCCAGCAACTGCTATGCATTCTGCTGAAGTCCTTAGCAGATGTGTAGGGCGATCGTATGGGCACAGTCTACTGCTATCCATCCTGCTTCTTTAACAGTGTCACCCATTGGTACCAGTGCTTTGGTGAGACCATGTACTCTACACAAATGATGTCCTGCAAATACTTAATGAGGGCTGTAGTGGTACATACTGCCATATCTACCTCTTGGTGAAGGATAGCAAGTGCTGCCATAACTACCCTGTACAGCAGTGTTGTATGTGGTTAGGGGTAGGGCATACAAGAATTAGCCACACAAGAAAGCCATCATACATGGGTTGGCCACATAAGAAAGCCATTAATTGGTAAATAGTCTAGTGCTGCAAGTCTAGGGATCTGTGTCTTTTCCCTGACCCATATTGTGGGAAGCAATGACTGATAGCCTACAGAGACAGAACATCATCCAAGCAGCATCCACACAGGTTCCTTTCCCATGGCAGTATGTCTTCCCTTTTATGGAGGGCTTATGGTGGCGCTAGGTTACTGTCACATTGTGGCACCCCCTCTCAGTCACTCTTCCATAGTGCTGCCACTGTGTCATTGGAGGGCATTAGGCATGTCATTGAATGCCCCTTGACCTCCATCTGTATGTCTATCTGCAGTGACATGACCCTCCCCCAAATTGTAATGTTGGCAATAGGTCATTATGTCCCTTGTCACCTGTGCAAATTGTGATGACTATGACCCACTCCACTCTTCCTCCTGTTTGGTGAACGTGGAGATATCTCATGCATGTTGTGATTCTACTATGCACTACCCAGCATAATCTTTTACTAACACTGCATGGATAATGTGTGTTCTATGTAACACCACACTGTGATTTTATTGTCGTCATGGGCTCATTGAGTTGGACTAGATGCAGATTTGTATGCACTACCATGTACTGTGCCTTTCATCTTGAGGGATGATAAGTGACCTGTGCACACGGTGTCTCAGCCTCACTGTCAACAATGGATGCCGCTGGTATGCTGGCTATGAGAGTGGCATCTCTGGTGGATCCCTAGACAGATGGCTAGTGGACAGTACATGTCAACTGATGCCCATGTGATATCTCTGCCTGCACAAGAGTGGTCTGTCAACTTGTGTCATTAGCTGGTAGTATGTAATTGATGATTATACCATTTTCATTTGTGCCACCATATCATGCTATCAGGCATGAGGTAATGCTGCTGTTTGATGAATGCTGTTGCTGCTCTGAGCATGTTTGCTTGTTGCAGCTCTGAAAGTCTCTGAATTCGGTTTACTCCTATAGTGACCCTCAGTTTGCTGCACGGCTAATCCACATTACTACTACCAATAATGATTTAATTTTAGGGCACGTCTGTATCTCATTATGTTCTCATTGGACTGTGTCTTCATTTGTATGTCATTGTACTTTCTTTTGCCTGCACATTTCTCACACTATTTTCTCAGTGCTCAGTAAGCACTACCTGCTTCTATGAATCACAGCTTACTTGCACATGACCGCACTGTGCAATGGCATACTACTTACTGAGTAACTCACTGTGAATCCTGGCCCATATTAAGTTAGTGTGAGATAGAAATACTTTTAAGTTTGACTCCTTGGTGCTCACATCATAAGGCACGTTGCAGTTCATTTTTATACCCTAGTAAAGCTTATATAACATGGCTGCGGTGGTGTAGCGGTTAGCATTGTCGCCTCACAGCAAGAGGTTCTCCTGTTTGATTCTCGGCTGGAGCGCCTTCTATATGGAGTCTGCATGTCCTCCCCGCGGTCAAGTGACATTAAAGACAGGCAGGTAGGTGTGTGCGTGAATGGGTGTGCCTTCTTTGAAGGTTGGGCATCGGGCTGGCAACTCAACACCGTAAAAATCCACTGCCAATCATTAGCGGACCGGAGTTCTGATGTGGCGATCCCCTAACCGGGAAAAGCCGAAAGACATTACTTAGTAAAGCTTATATAACAAGATGTTTTTTAACCGTGGCATCTGTCCCATCTACCAAAGCCATAAACCTATGAGTCTATGGACTTTGTAGCTCAATATGAAGAGGCAAGTCCGATCTGTTATCATTTCTGAATGAACAGCTAAATCCCAAAATAACATGAAATGTGGTTCTCTGAATAAAAGATGGTGTGAATGTGGGGAGTGCTTCCTTGATGTTTTTTAATAAAAGCCTTTAAATGTGAACACTTCTGTAGCTGAAGGAAAGGGCTTGTTACAGTTTCTGTAAAATAAGTAACCAAACTAAAACTGCACAATACTGGATCAGCTCAAAGAACTTGGAAGACAGCTAGTTCAAACTCAAGGATTTTATTAATCCACACATAAAAAGAAAAAAAAACAGTTTAGTGCTTTTGTCCTTTCTAACATACAGGACTTCATCAGAACTGGTGACTAACAAACTGACAATCTTTATATAACCGTACCTCATAAGAAAATGGCAGTTTTAAAGCTATGATGTCTGAGTAAAACAATCTGAAAACTTATACTTAAAATCACTAGAAATCATCACACAACCTCATACATGTACAACAAAATTGATTAAAAAATTTAAATTATTTATGACGTGAAAATCTTAACAAAAAGTCACCTTAAAATATTTACATCAACTATAGCATGTTTATAAATATTAATTTTTAAAAAAGTATAAAATTCTTACAGTTCAGCAGCATGCATGTGAAGGGCTGAAGTTACTGAAATATGATCATTTAACCCAGATGGTGTGCAGGAATTTAACTTAAATACCTGAAGAATTCTTTATACTCCAATTTGTTCTCCCACGTAACCCCCCGCCTTTTTTGTATATTTGTAGTCTTTTGCTAAATTGTTGAAGATTGCTGTCACTAAATGTGTGTGTGGGGGGGGATGTAGATGGCTGCAACTTGCCTTCTTGTCGTTGCTCAATTTTAAAATGAGGCTTTACAGGCCTAGTGTGCATTTATATAAAATAAGTTGGAATATATATTCTTTGTCTGCTGTTCTTGTGAAACAATGTTGACGTCCCTGATTTAACAGAATGCCTTTACCTCATATTATTTTCAGGCAAGCCTTTGATTATTGCAGCTACTAAATGGAAGGTGGGGTGGCTGTAGATGAAATCAACTTACCTTCTTGTCATCTGCTCATTATAAAGTTTATATTGTGCATTTGTGTGAAATATATAGTTTTTTTTCTGGCAACTGTTTATGTAAAACGTGTTTAAATTGTCCCTGATTTTTATAGAATGCCCCTGACATTGCCTTATATTTTCGATCTTAAACCAAGACCGCCTGTTTGGCAACAAAGCAGAAGAAGTTCTTAAAAAGATGGAGGAAAAAGCTAAATCTATGCAAACTGTTAAAGATTTCATGCAAGTAAAGCCTCCCAGATTTAGGAGGCATTGGCCTTCTAAGAGTTGGTCTTTTCCTGCCTCTTCCAGGCCTTCTCAGTCCAAACTCAAAACCAGCAGAACGCCCAGGCTTCAGTCCCAAGGTACTCACAGGCCTAAGCAGAGGGGGGCTCCCACTTCCAAAGCTGGGAGTAGTAAGGCACCCCCCTATGGTAAACTGTCACAATGACATAACTTTAAACCTTCTAGGCCCTGCTCAACTGACTGTTCCTTTAGGGGGAAAGATCGCCCTGCATGCAAAAAACTGTGAACTCATTACCCAAGACAAATGGGTTTTAAATATAGTTTTCCAAGGATACAGATTCCAGTACCACTCCCTACCAACCCCAAATGGTTGACCAGATCTACCCCCAAATCAGTGGGCAGAAGTTCAAAGGCAAGTTCTCTCTGTTCTAAGCATTAGGGCTATTCAACCTGTCCCAGAAGAAGAATGGGGGCAAGTTTTCTACTCAAGACTTTTTCTGGTACTCAGAAAAGACAATTCCTGGCGTCCTATACTGGACCTGTCTATCCTAAACACTTTTTCGGTAATCCCAAAATTCAAAATGCTAACTCTTCATCAGCTGCTTCCCATGCTAGGCAAAAATGCATGGTTGGCAACACTGGATTTAAAGGAAGCCTACCTGCACATCCCAATAAGGGAATCTTGCAGAAGATACCTATGCTTCAGAGCAGGCTACATGCACTATCAGTTCTTTGCACTGCCCTTTGGCTTATCTACTGTGCCCAGGGTATTCACAAAGTGCCTAGCTCTAGTCATTGCATTTTGCAGGCAAAGAAATATTCAAATATACCCATACCTGGACGATTGTCTAATTCAGGCAGAAAGCCAGGACATACTATTAAATCATATGGCATTTGTAATGAAATTACTAACTTTTCTGGGGTACACCATAAACGAAAATAAATCACATCTAGTACCCTGCCAACAAATTGTATTCCTGGGAGCAAGCTTGAATACAACTTCCCAGATGGCCTACCTCACGCCAGAGAAACAAGTTCATTTGACAGCCTACTTCAAACTACTGGCCACAATGACCCAGCTATCTGCAAGGAAAATACTGCAAGCCCTAGGGTTCATGGCCTCTTGCATTCTATTAATTCCATATGCAAGACTGCATGTGAGGAAACTACAATGGTATCTAAAAAGCCTATGGTGTCAACATTGTCAGGACCTAGAGTCAATAATTCCTATCATACCTTGTCTAAAGGTAGAGTTCCTTTGGTGGGAAGAGGCCTGCCACCAAAACAAGGGACTGCCATTCACTCTACCCCCTGCCACCCAAACCCTAACAGACGCATCAGACTATGCATGGGGGGCTCACTTGGCAGGGCAGTGCATTCAGGGCAAATGGAACCAGAGTCAAATGCACCTGCATATCAATCAAAAAGAAATGTTAGCTGTACAGAATGCTCTGACAACCCTCAAGGACCACATTCTTCCAGGACAATTGTTGGTAAAGATGGACAACACCACAGTTATGTGGTACATAAGCAGGGGGGAACCCACTCATAACCTCTCTGCAGACTAGCCATGGCTCTGTGGAACACAGCTTTGAGCTACCAAGTGCACCTACAAGCTCAATTCCTGCCAGGCAAGCTAAATACACTGTCAGATGACCTAAGCAGAAATCTCATGGACCCACACGAGTGGAAACTGGAACCAAAGATATTCAACATGTTGAGAAACAAATGGGGGAGCCCAGAGATAGCCCTGTTTGCCTTCCCTCAGAACTACCAATTGGACAAATTCTGCACAAGGACTCCCCACAGACAAGGTTGGAAGGTGGATGCCCTGTCCTTCACCTGGAAAAACCTGTCAGTTTATGCCTTTCCCCCTCTGCCTCTCCTCTCTAAAGTGCTACTAAAGATCAAACAGGAGAAACCAAGGACAATACTGATTGCACCAGACTGGCCACGCCAACACTGGTACCCCCTCTTGCCCAGTGTGTCACTGCTGGAACCATGGCACCTGCCTCAGACTCCTGCCCTGCTGTCCCAGCAGGAGGGCCAGATTCTGCACCCACAGCTTCAAACCCTGAACCTTGCAGCCTGGCTAATTACCTGATCTCCCCGTTACCATCCCTCAGTAAGCAAGTGATGGATGTCATTCTGGAGGCAAGGAGGCCTAGTACTAGAGAATCCTATGCTGAAAAATGGAAAAGATTCTGTTGCTGGAGCCAAACTCAGGGGATGGGCACAGGAGTGCCCAATTTACCACATATTCTTCAATACTTAACTGAGATGCTTCACAAGGGCCTTTCCTTTTCTTCCATCAAAATTCATGCCTCGGCCATTTCAGCACATTATAATACTGAGCCACCCCTCTTTTCTCATCCACTGCTGAAGCAATTCCTCAGAGGGGCCAAAAATTTAAGACCACCCAGGAGAGCCCCTACTCCAGCCTGGGACCTTAACTTTGTATTGGAAAAGCTCACTGTACCTCCCTTTGAGCCAGCTGCAAATGCAGAGTTGAAATTCCTTTCTTGGAAAACAGTCTTCCTTCTAGCCATCACTTCAGCAAGAAGGGTGTCTGAAGTACAAGCCCTCATAGCAGTGGAGCCTTTCAACATCTTTCATACGGACAGGGTGTCCCTCAGGACCAATCCTTCCTTTATGCCCAAGGTGGTGTCCAGTGTGGCCCTTAATCAGTCCAGTCATTTGTCAACCCTTCTTTTCTAATCCACAGAAGAAAGGGGAATGATTACTGCACTCCTTGGAGGTACACAGACAACTTAGATTTTACTTGGACAGGACTAACAGCTTCTGGTTGCATTTGCTGCAGGGGGAGAGGGGAAGGCCATTTCAAAGCAAAGCATTTCTAAGTGAATAGGCCATTGCATTTGTTTCTGCTATAAGCACCATAAAAAACCTACCCCACAGGGGAAAAGACCTCATTCCACTAGGGCTGCAATCTACCTCTGCAGCCTTTCTCAGAGGTGTCCCTACCAGAGACATCCTAGAAGCTGCTATCTGGAGTTCTGTACATAGCTTCACCAAGCATTACCACTTGCCGTTTTTTTCTATATCCAGAGCTGGCTTTGTCACTGCAGTCTTTCAGGGCCTTATAGCTGGTCCAAATGCTATCTAATTGCCTCCTCCCATCCTTAGCTTTGGGAATCTATCCAAATGTGATGACTGCAACAGTGAAACATGAAGAACATGGTACAGTTGTGTACACTTACCATAAATGTAGATGTTCGAGTGCATTCACTGTTGCAGTCCTGGTTACCCTCCCTCCAGCCCCCTGACTTCTATTGACTATACCTCTATTCTTGTTTAGTATGCTTAAAGCTTTCTGGTGTATTTGCTTTTTGTTGGAGGTGTAACCTTGCATATAATTACTTCCCATTATGGGGGCACCTGACATCTGGGGCAAGAAAAACTAATGTAATGGCGTCTGCTGCATGCTTTATACCCCTGACTACCTGGTGTCATGGAAGATGAGACAGCAACTGGCGCAGGACCCAAGACTTTGATAATCAGGCCAACTGAGGGCTACCTGCAAGCAGATAACCCAAATGTGATGACTGCAGCAGTGAATACACTGGAACCTCTACATTTATGGTAAGTGTACACAACTGTACTTTACAGGGGCAGTCTCGGAATGAGAATGGCTGACTTGTTGTCATTAGTCTTGCTTTACAGTGTGTATTTGTGTAAAGCATGTTATAATACTTTACTTTGACCATTTTTAATAAAAATTGGTCATTTAAATTGTACACAGTCCAAGTGGTTGTTATTGATAGCTATGGACATTTGGTGGATTATAATGAGAGCTGAATGAATAGTTTTATATCAGGAAGCTGAATCCAAAGGAAAGCAAGCATTTATGCGTGTTCCCAAAAAAAGTAAGTGTGTGTGTGTTTGTAGTGGAGGGGGGGCTCTTGGTTTGAAAACCACCCATGGCACAAGGTACGCAATCTACCACAATATAGCACTGTTTGTCTCAACATAGTATTTTTATTTCCATCCTGCTTATATATAAATACCCAATACATGCTGCTGGGAGAGACCACAGAATTTAAAACACCTCACAGTGAACAGCACTATGTGACAGAACTAGTCGTCTTTGAATGTCAATTGAATATCTTTTTTGAGTTAATACTAGTAGTGATTCTTTAGTAGAGCAGTGGCAGACATCTCTTTATAGTCTGTTTCCTACTAGTTTTCTGGGTTGCTCTTTCTGTTTAACAGTGTCTTACCAGAAACTTTGTGTATTTTTTCAGTACAACCTAAGCTTTAGCTGCCTTTAGCTACCTTACTTTTTGTTGCTTTTTCTTGTTTGGGCTGGTTTTGATTTTTTCACTGTACATGGACAGTTAATTACTTTATCTGATGTTTTCTTTTCCTTCCACCTCAACAAATGGATATATCAAATCTGAACTAGTCTTGAGTTCAGTGCTTTAGAAGACTTTTGGCTTCAAGGATGGGGCTCTTCCCCCTCCCATAATGCACTTCCACCACCCAACCAATCCTTCAGATCTCATTTGCCATTTTGAAAGACAGATTAGATTGCTAAGGCTTGGTGCTACTTCCAATGTATTCAAAAGGATAAGTGATTTTCTTCTTACTCCTTTATCAGGGTTTTTGAGTCTTTCAGCTGTACAGTACTTCCCTGTCTTAGCTTTTTCATGTTTCTTCTTATTTTTTTGCTCTGTTTTACAGCTGTCAATGACTTCCCACATTTCCTCCCTCTTCTCCTTTTAGAAACTTATTCATAGTTACTTGGGAAAAATATATATATGTATCTCTTCTTATTTTCTTCTGTTGTTCTAGTGTTGGATAGTGGGTGCTTTGTGACGTTTGCAGTTTTTGCCAGGGTTGTCTTGTTATTTCCTGGGATGATTTTTTTTTCTTGGAAAAAGTCTAACTAGGCTTCCAAGTTCAAAAAGTGCTTAGCATTTAGGCTTGAGATGCCACCCCAAGACCTGCATGACAAGTGTTTTCACTGTTTCAGGGTTGCTCACCTGTAAGACTTATGAGGTGTGCTGTTTCTTCAGACCCCGGGTCCTTTCAGACTAGTGATCCAAACTTGTGCAGAAGGACCTGCTCCCTGCAAATGTAGGCAAACCAGGCATTTATTTAACTGCCACCCCTTCAACCCAAGAAATCCTCAGAGAAAGCTTCAAAAAAATGTAGATGGGTGTAGCTTAAGAATAAGGATAAAAACTTTGAAAGTACTAAGGAATCACGCAAAAGGTCTCTGAATTCTACATGAGGTTCTGGTCAGTCTCTGAAAGATTTGTGACCATCAGACTCAGCTGTGCTCCTTCTTTGACTCCTGGCTGAGATTGAGTTAGGATCTGATCCCTGACCATCACCTGTACTTTGGTACTGACTTTTTCTTTGGGGGCATCCCCTCAGTGTATCTGATTCCCAACCTGCCTGTTGGAGAGACAAGGTCACTGGAGCTCTAGACTGCCTTCAGTGGCATTGTTTTTCTTTACAGTGCTTTGAGTGCAACACAAAGGTCTGACTACATTGGATCTGGCTGAGCGTGGAGGTCTGACTGCATTGGATTTAGATGAGTGTGGCTACATAACTAACAGCATTACCCATCAGTCACGAATATATAGAGGTAAGCATCAGTGTGTAGAGTGTTTTAATCTACTGTTATCTATTGTTACGGTGAATGGCTGGCACAGCTATACTTTCTTTGTGAGAACCAATGCAGTTTTCTTTATTTAAAAGTTGTTATGCCAGTAGGCCTACCACCGATGTCCCTTAAATTATAGTGCACACCTGTTATGTTTAACTTAAAACATTTGAATGTATATCTTTCATAAATGTTTGAAACACTAAATACCCTTTGTTAGTTTTTTGTATTTTTAAGGTATAGAGATTTAAGTGCTTGATCCACCCATGACATAAATGTTGCCCTGGTCCTGTAGCCCTTTGTATTAACACATTTAAAGTCTTTATTCTTTGTTGACATTTCTTCAGATTTGATGTCCAGACTGTGGCAACATTTTTCAAATTTCTTTTGTTTGTAGTTTTATATACCTTGTTAATGTGTAGAAACTGATGAGTAACTGGCTAGTAAAAAAAGTCTTTTGGCTTTTCCTGGTTAAGGGTCACCACAGAGGAATTCCGGTCTGCTCATGATTGGCAGTGGATTTTATGGTGCCGAGTTGCCAGCCTGATGCCCAACCTTCAACGAAGACACTCCCATTCATGCTTGTTCCTACCTGCATGTCTTTAACGTCACTCGACCGAGGGGAAGACATGCAGACTCCACACAGAAGGCGCTCCAGCCGAGAATCGAACAGGAGAACCTCTTGCTGTGTGGCGACAACGCTAACCGCTGCACCAACTGGCTAGTGATGTATAGAAATCCTTAAAAATTTTATCTTCCAGTGGCCTGAAATGCTGAATGCTTTGCTTATAGACCATAGGTACAGAGCACAGAAATTATTCATTTTCAACCCATCTTTTTTCTCCAGAATTTAAATGAACAAGATTGTCTTCATATAGCTTTGTTTATTCCAGACCTTTTCCCCATCCATTCACAAAGCAAGCATCTTCTGCCATATGTTAGTTGGAATGTCTTATGTTGGTACTTTAAATAGTATTTCTTTGTTTGCCACAACTGACTACCAAGATGACAAAAATAAGCACCTTCATGCCTTTTTCTTCGCTTCTGTAGCAGTGTCACGCATTGATTGCACAATGTCATTCCCCTGAAGCTTTTTGATATTATTAATTTCTGTCTACGCAATCACCTTCTCACTTTATCCCTCTCTTGCTCTCACTCTCTCTTTTTCTTTTGGCTTACTATTTTTTAGTTCTCTTTTAAAATGCCCTGCTTTGTCACCTAGCAAATGTGTCACTGTAATTTATCTAATACATCTGTGAATCCATACTTTTAATTAGTAAATGTCCTGTCAGTGCTTTTTTTTTTACCTGCTGTCTGCACAGTCATTCCCATGATGCTTTAAGGTACTAAAGTGCATAATTACCTTTATCCGCTCTCTATTTTCTCTCTGTTTGGGATTAGTACATTTTTAGTTCTCCAGTTCTACTTTTGGCACTTAGTAAATGTATGTGTCATTTATCTTGCATATCTGTGAATCCACACATTTAATTATTTAATCTTCTGTCAGTGTTTTTTTAACCTTGTGAATTGTCCCTTTCACTTGTAATTTGATTAAAGTTGTGTCCTTTATCTGCCCTTGCTGTATACATAGTTATTCTTGTCATAGTTTTTTTTATGTCAGCTACAAAAAAAAAGTGTTTGTCTCAGTATTTCTTCCTGCACTACTATTTCAGTCTCAGTGTGCTTTTTGTAAATGCTCCCTAACCAGATATATCAGTATTATTTGTCAACATGTCCACATTATTTACATTTTTGTATCAAATTTCCTGAGTCATATGGTAAATCTTTTATGAACCACGATTAGCGATCTCCGACATCATGTGAATAATTGTTAAATTTGTTTTCTGTAATTGCTAAGAACTGCACTTTTTACACGTTATATATAGAGCATATCTTTAATTTTCATGCATAAACCCATGGTGAATAAATATTTTCTTCAGGTCTCCTTTGCACAATGGAAAGAGAACAAAGATAAGCATTTTTTAAACATTTGGCCAGTTATTTCTCTTTCTGAAACCTGACCGGGGGGGACGACGACATATGAACAGTTCATCGGAGATTTTACATTAATGCCATCAAAACTGCTAACAGGTAAGGTACAATAGCAATTCAACTCTTAGTTGTTTTAATTAGTCTACAACTTAAATCAAGATTTTAGACCATAGTGAAGTCGCTAAAAGTAACAATGAAATATTAAAGAAGGGGAAAGAAAATGTCTGATTTCTCCTTTCTGCTTTCCATCTGATCCAGTAACAGCAGGTCCTGATTTTTCTGCCAGCACTATGGGCAAAGGGCATAACCACAAGTTCTAAGGTAATTAAGTTTTAGTGTATCTTTTTTTTTTAATTTTCACATTGGTATGGAACAACTTAAAATGCCTTTTTTTCCCTCTTATACAGGACACCAAAAAGGAATAATTTGGTTAGTACAGTAATAGTATTAGCTAAATAATACTAAATTACCCTACAGCTTCCTATTATAGTAAATGGGGAAAAGGAACCCTGAAGTAAAAGATCATGCTATATAAGCATGACTCCCATCTCCACCCCTTTAACATAATAACAGGGTATGGCTAGCCAGTACATGTTCTGTGACTGTGTAAATGACGCATTTGAAATTGGTTGCTAAAATCAGACAGTCTCAGTGCTTACCCATCAATCTGCAGTGATTTGACTAAAGACTGCTGAGAGGAGCTGATTGTGGCTGTCATGGATAGTATGCTGTTTCAAATAACTTTTTAAAAATAATTTTATTGGATGCGAATCAGTTTTATCTGTTAGCAGCGGTAACAGCACACACTGCCACCAACATGATCAGTCATGTTTTTATTTTAATTTATTATTGCAGTCAAGCTGAGGTCAGCTAACATACAGCTATGGCTTGTTGAAATACATCAATGTGGTCATTATTCCTGTTTCTTGGTGTTCACACATTAGAGGTTATTGCCAGAAGCCACTGCCTGTTGGGGGTGGCAGTCTTATGAGGAAAGCAAAGGAGCATTTATGAGTACAGTAAAGTAATTGCTGATATGGCTTAGAGGGGGTAGGGAAAGTGGATGTATGTCTGAGAGCTGCAAGTTGAAATGCATTGCTGTGGACAGTTTTTTTTTTTTTTTTTTTTTTTACTTTCATCACAATCTGACTTCAAAGCAGTGCATAGAAGGTGGCTATTTTTAGAGAGTAGAGAGGCAGACTTTTGGTAAAAGCATATGGGTATTACATGATCACTGTTGAACGATCATTTATGTGGCTTATTTGTAGGCATGGTATGTGTCTGTGAGCAACAAGTTGAAATGCATTACTGAGACCACTGTAATTTTCATTGTCTTCATAACCATACATCAGAAACAGGCATAGAAAGAGGCTATAATTTTTCTTGGTGGTCAGGCTACATGTGAAAGCAGGTGCTAATTACATATTCCTTTTGAAACAGTTATTGATATTGCTTGTTAGGGGCAGCATACATGGGTCTAAGAGCAAAAAAAAAGGAAAATTCCTTACTGTGGTCATTATTTCTTTTATTTTCCAGTCAGACATTAGAGGTGTACATAAAATGTCTGTTTCTTGTAGTTTGTGAAAGTTCAGGGCATTTCTACGATCAGTGTTGAGTGATTTTTAATGTGGTGTTTCATGCACCAGTATGTCTCCCTGACAGCATCAAGCAGAAATACATCACTGTGGCCATTTTCTTTTCTTTTTTTTTTTTTTTGGAGTTCCACAGGACCTTGTCCACTAGCTGCACTGTCAATACTCAAGTGGCTCATTTATTCTAGAGCTACAGGGGCTAGTCAATCCCAGGCTGGGTGAGAGTTCTATGTTCCCACCTGGGAGTCAGTCAGTTCTCTGTTCCCCAGCAAGAAGTGAGTGATAGAAGAAGGCCAACTTGCTTATCCTGAGGAGGCCTACTTCTCCTGCTTTGTAACATCCCTTCCCCTTAGTGGCTCTGTCTAGCCCAGTGTTGCATTTGTTGAAGGTAAAGAATACATCCATTTACCAAATTCCCCTTAGCTCCCATGTGCTAAGCACCATGACTGCACAGGCTCAGCCTGCTTGGTCTCCATGTAGTCCTTCCATTAGGTGTCACCCTGTGTGGTTAGCGAAGCTGACACTCTCCCCCAGGATGTGTTAGCCAGGAATGACCGCTCAGTCCCTTCCTCCCCGGCCATCTCCTACAGAAACCTATCTTTAATCATGCTCAGGTCACCAGCAGTGTAGTCTAGGCTTTATCCATCTGTGCTACAGAACTGGCTTCATCTCATTTACTTGTTAATAAGATGTCAGGTGTGTACAGAATTTTTAGAGGCAGGTTATGTATGAAGCAAAAGGCAGTAATATGATCACTGCTACATGATCATTGTTATAGCTTGCAGAGGGCAACATATGTGTCTGAGAGGAATAGACTGAAGTATGTTACCATGGACATTTGTATTTGTGCAACTTATTTGCAGTCAAAGGTAATGCACTGTCTCAGAAGTGGCACATTCCACTTGAATAGAATGTGTACAGATGGAACTTGAAGCTACTATTTGTTCTGAAGCTAGTATTTGTTACATTTTTCAAAATAGTGTGAAGATGCAGTCCATGTTTCAGCTTTTGTTTTGTTGTTAGTATTATAAGATACTGTGCAAATACCTTTAGATTCAGTTCACAACATACGTATGCAATTTTTACTCTTTCATCACAGGGCTCAAATATGAAATTCATAAAATCATAAATAAATTTTACTTTTGTTAACACAAAAACAAAAAACACTATTTATTTTTCCTTGAAATTGATGTCTACCAACATTTGAAATGCTGTCATGAGAGTAAATGTTTACAGAAGTTGTGATTTGGTACTCAGCAATTCAGGATGCAGCTGTTGAAATATCTATGCACAACCCAAATACAGTTTGTAACTGAGTATTTGGATTTGTTGTGTAAAAATGTTAGAAAATGTCAAATTGTTAAAGATGTAGCCCTCTACTAATATTTTCCACTAATAGGCCTGCATGTCCATTAGAAAGTGCCAGGATGTCAAGTCACATTTTTCTGTTAGGTCTGAGTATACATCTTCTGCTTAGGATGCTGGGAATGTAGCCTATTGCCAAGAATAAATGTATTCATCACCAGTCAAAATAAAAATATATATTGAAGAATACTCACAAAATGATAGACTGTGAATTTTTATTATGGTCAACACTGCAAATACAGTGGATATAAAAATGTACACACCCTTGTTAAATTGCCAGATTTTTGTGATATAAAAAAATGAGACCACAATAAAACATTTCAAAACTTTTCCCACCTTTAATGTGACCTATAACCTGTACAATTCAATTGAAAAACAAATCTGTTAGGGGAGTAAATATAAAAAATAAAAAAAACGTACAATAAGCTGGTTGCATAAGTGTGCACACCCTTAAACTAATTCTTTGTTGAAGCACCTTTTGATTTAATTACAGCATTCAGTCTTCTTGGATACACATACACACCTTCCATCAATTAAAGAGACCCTGATTAACCCCAAATAAAGTTCAGCTGTCCTAGTAGGATTTTCCTGACTTTTACTCAGTTGCCCGCTACAACAGAAGCCATGGTTTGCAGAGACCTTACAAAGTATCAAAGGGATCTCATTGTTGAAAGGTATCAGTCAGGAGAAGGGTACAAAAAAATTTCCACAACATTGGATATACCACGGAAAACAGTGAAGACAGCCATCAAAAAGTGGAGAAAATATGGTACAACAGTGAAGTTGCAAAGAACTGGATGTCCCTCCAAAATTGATGAAAAGACAAGATGAAAACTGGTCAGAGAGGCTGCCAAGAGACCTACAGCAACACTGAAGGAACCAACATAACCAAGAACCGACACTGAAGCCACAAATAAAAATGTAAAGTCCAAGTGTTCCAAGCAGGTCCACACCCAGAGTTTCAGAAACAATCCTTTATTGACAAAGTAGATTAAGCGCTTTCTTCTGCTTATAGCCTAAGACTTCATTAGAATCTATCTTCTTAATTACATACACACATTTAAATAATAAAAAACACACCACCTAATCCAATAACAATTAGCCTTTTAAAGAACCATAAAATGTTATACATCACTATAAAATTGCTCAATATAACAAACCTATGTACAACTTAAAATTACCAAACCCCAAACTCAATTATTTACAAAGTGTTCCAACCCTTTTATTTTAAACATTGTAGGATTTAGGTATCAAAATATTGCTTATGCTACAATCATCATTAAGCCCTGGGGGAAGGTGAGCTTGCAACCTTATTTGCAGTTATTTTGCCTCCAATAAATGCTGTCATGGCCCACCCTGGGGATTTTTACATACCAGATGTCCTTCATGGATGCATCTGCAGTCATAACAAATGGGTTGTCCTGTCGTCAGGCAGCCCTTCGGTCGGCCGGATTCCAAAGTCTGGGTCCGCTGATGTCGCACTTCACCCGTCGTCCTCTCTGCTGGTCTTCGGGTATAAAGGTATCAGCCCTGGCCATTTTCCTCGGTCTTTCTTGCGTGGCGCCTCAAGCAGAAGCTGTTCGCAAGTGCCGGTCGGTCAGATCCAGAGATTACTACTACCGAATACTAAAGACTTCTAAAAGCTAAGTACCCGTTGGGGACTCTTTCTTGCCTCAGCCGATGTCAGAAAACGTCAATAACTGTTTAACTTGTGGGGAACAAATACCTCATAAAGATTTCCACTCTTACTGTCTGCCTTGCTTAGGCCCAGACCACGACGTAGCAGCCTGTTCGGCCTGTGCTTCCTTCAACCAATGCTTAGGCGTCGGTCGGAGTTTGCTGAACAGTTTTGGCTCAGATTTACATTATGCCGCCGGATCCTCCGACTACCCAAATTGTTAAAACGCAAAGAAAAAGACACCTTGCTTAACCGTGGTTTCGCCACGCTGATCTGGAAGTGTCTCGGTTTCGGCAGAAACCGAGAAAACCGGTCAATCTTCAGCCGAATCCATGACTACTACTGAGGCTCCTGCTACCTTAGTTGAATCGGCCTCAGAAATTTTGCCTACAACTGTGGTTTCTAGTGATTTATCAGACACCATCCCTTTGGATGTCTCTACCCCAGCACGTGGTGCTGCTAGGCCTCCTGCAGCCATGTCTATTAAGGCCTTTGCCAGGGCTAAAGCAGCCAAATCTGCTAAATCAGTGCCTGTTAAGCCCCCTTCACAAAGGCCCACTTCAAGTTCACAAATGCTTACTCTGGCAGAATATTTAATATCCTTAATTAGGGGATCCCAATCTCACCCAGACAGGGCCTCTCAGCCCCCAGAAAAGAGACGTAGAGCAGAGCCCCCGGAGCCAGTGTCCTCTGATGATTCTGCGGATCACTCAGACATTACAGACCAGCCAGAGGCTCCTTTTTCTACTTATGAAGATTCCGATGCTGAAGAATCCATTCCAGCTGCCTCTCCACCAGAGGAATTTTCCTTTGGGGAAACCTTACATGCCATGAGAGAACAATTCCAATGGCAGGGACAAGATTTCTCAGATTCAAGAAAAGGCTTAGGACTTTTCTGCACTTACCACAACATAGGCCCTTAGCTATACCTCCTGTACTGCCTGTTGTGGATGATGCATTTAATGATGTTTGCACTGCTCCTGATTCTTTACCTCCAGCCCCTGCCAAACCAGATAGATTTTACAGGGTGCCAGACACTCATCACCACCTATACAAGGCCCCACTTGCAGATCCGAAACTATATCCCAGGGGCCTAAGGCAGTAGCCTCGACCACAGCAAAACCCTATTCCTTCTGAAAGGGAATCCAGGTCCTTAGAGAGATGGGGAAAAAGTTTACACCTCTGCTACTCTCTCAGCTAGAGCTTTAAACTGTCAGTTTCATATGATCCAATACCAAGAGTTTATGCTTGATCAGTTAACTAAAAACTGTCCTCTGATGAATCCTTACATAAGAAATATGTATTAGAAATGGTGAATAACATCCAACAGGTTAGTAACCATTCCTTAAAATGTGGCTATGATGCACTGGAGGCTTCATTTAGATCAGCCATGACTGGCACAGTGATAAGAAGGCATGCATGGTTGAAAGAACAGGTCTTACCGGATCATGTTAAAGCAAAGCTGTTAGATGCTCCTATGGATAAGGCCAGTCTATTTGGTACACCTGCCCAGCAAGTAATGAAGAAAATGGAAGAAAAGGCAAAATCTGTACAAACAGTTAAAGATTTCTTACAGGTTCAGCCCCCAAGGTTTAGCAGGAACTGGCCTGCCAAAAATTGGTCCTTTCCAGACTCCACGAAATCCCAAAGGGGCAGGAATAGACGCTCTAGAGGCAGAAATCAATCCAGAGGAGGTGCCTACAGAGGACGACAGTGGCAAGGCAATAACCGAGGCACAGATACAACCACTGCCACTGCAACAGGACAATCACAGTGACTTGGCTCTGACACCGCCTACCAGGGAGCAAATAGCAGCACCTTTAGGCGGAAAGTTAGCCTTATTTTTGAAAAATTGGCACTATATCACAAAAGACAAGTGGATTTTGCAAACCATAGACCAAGGCTACCGGTTCCACTTCCACACCTTACCAGTAAAAGAGGAATGCCAAACCTACCTCCAAATCAAAAAAATAGAAGCTCTACAGCAGATAGCGAAATTAACAAAGATGAGAGCTGTGGAAAGAGTACCAATAACAGAACAGGGCAAAGGATTCTACTCCAGACTCTTCCTAGTACCAAGAAAAGAGAAAAGTTGGAGACCTATTCTCGACCTGTCCGTCTTAAACACATACATCATTGTCCCAAAATTCAAAATGCTGACCCTACAGCAACTTCTTCCCATGCTGGGCAAGGAGTGTTGGCTGGTAACTCTAGATCTCAAGGAGGCATACCTGCACGTCCCCATTCGACAAAATTGCAGAAGATACCTCAGATTTCTTGCAGGATCAGAGCATTATCAATTCTCAGCATTGCCCTTTGGCTTATCTACTGCCCAGAGTATTCACAAAATGCCTGGCATCAGTAATCGCTCACTGCAGACTACAGGGAATCCAAATGTATCCATACCTGGACGACTGCCTGTTACAAGCGGACAACAAAAGCAAGCTGACAACAGATTTACAAAGGGTCATTTACTTGCTACAAGCCCTGGGATACACAGTCAATTTACAAAAGTCAAGGCTGATACCATCCCAAACAAGAACATTCTTGGGCTGAATTGGACACAGTAAAACAGATGGCATTCCTAACTGCAGAAAAACAAAAAGAACTTCCTCTTTACTTCTTGGCATTAACAAAGCAGAACAAACTAACAGCAAGAAAAGTTCTGCAGGCCTTGGGCTTCATGGCATCATGCATAATCTTGGTCCCACATGCCAGACTGCATATGAGAAAGCTACAGTGGTACCTAAAGAATTTATGGTCTCAGCACAGGCACAGCTTAGAAACAAAAATCCCACTAATCCCATGCCTAAAACAGGAGTTCCTATGGTGGGCTCAAGCATGCCAGTCAAACCCAGGCTTACCCTTCCACAACTTTCGAGCAAGCCAAACCATCACAACGGACGCCTCAGACCTAAGATGGGGGACAAATGCATACAAGGATTGTGGACTCAAGACCAGCTGCACCTGCACATAAACCAAAAGAAATGCTGGCAGTAAAACTGGCAATCCAAAAATTCAGACCATTCTTCAAAGAAGGCCATTTGATGATAAGGACAGACAACACCACAGTCATGTGGTACATCAACAAACAGGGAGGCACTCATTCATACCCCCTATGCAGAATGACTTTGGAACTTTGGAATCTGGCTCTCAGCTACAACATCCAGTTACAGGCAATATTTGTGCCGGGAAAAGAGAACACCCTAGCAGACATGTTAAGCAGAACCACCTCGGATGCTCACGAATGGATGCTACACCCGGACATCTTCAAGGCCATCACAAAGAAATGGGGAATGCCACAAATAGATCTATTCGCATCCCCACTCAATCACCAGCTCAAAAAATTCTGCACAAGGACATTCCACCCACTTGCATGGAAGGTGGACTATCTATCCTTCAGCTGGAAAGGCCTGACAGCATATGCATTCCCACCTCTTCCCTTGATGCACAAGGTACTACTGAAAATCAAAGAGGAACGTCCAAGGATAATCCTGATAGAAGACAACATTGGTACCCATTGCTGAGGAGCATGTCTCGGGAGAGAATGTGGTCAATACCCCTGATACCTTTGATGTTAACTCAGAACAACTACAACATCATGCATCCAAACCTAAAAACCTTGCAACTGACTGCCTGGAACATCACATAGCAGCAACTAACCCAGACCTTTCCCAAAGGGTTAAAGACATTATCCTTGAAGCCCGCAGACCTTCAACAAGAAGGAACTATGCAGGAAAATGGAAAAGGTTTGTCATTTGGAGTATTGAAAGAGGAAAAGATGTGTCGAACATAGATATTGCTAACATTCTGGAGTACTTGGCAGAGCTTCTACATACAGGCCTGTCCTATTCCTCCATCAAGATACATGCATCAGCTATTTCAGCAGAATACAGCTTCGATCCACCTGTCTTCGCATCCTCTACTCAGGCAGTTCCTCAGAGGGATCAAGAATGTAAAACCTCCTAGGAAACCACCATTACCAGCATGGGACTTGAACTTTGTGCTAGAAAAGTTGACACTCCCTCCGTTTGAACCAGCAGCAACAGCAGATCTGCAACACCTGTCATGGAAAACTGCTTTCCTGCTGGCAATTACCTCAGCAAGGAGGGTTTGAACTACAGGCCTTAATGGCAGTGCAACCCTTCCTAATCTTCCATCAAGATAGGGTGTCCATGAGAACTAATCCTACATTTATGCCTAAGGTAGTATCCAGAGTGTCTTTAAACCAGGCAATCCACCTACCTACCTTCTTTCCCAATCCACAGAACAGGGGGGAAAGACTGCTGCATACCTTGGATGTACATAGGCAGTTACGCTACTACCTGGACAGAACCAAAAGTAACAGAAAACTGACCAGCTTTTAGTAGCCTATGCAACAGGAAGGGAAGGAAAAGCAATTTCCAAACAGACAATCTCCAAATGGATAGGAAATTGCATAAGATTCTGTTACTCCTACCATGGAAAACCAATTCCACAGAACATAAGACCTCATTCTACAAGGGCTACAGCGACTACCACAGCTTTCTTACGAGGAGTGGCAACCAAGGACATTATTGAGGCGGCTACTTGGACCTCCGTGCATACATTTGCCAAGCATTATAATTTACCTCTATACTCTAGATCCCGAGCAGGGTTTGCCACTGCTGTACTGCAAGGGATCCTAACTACACCATAATTTTTCTTCCTCCACCCCTAGTTTGGCTATGGTATTCTACCCATTTGTTATGACTGCAGATGCATCCATGAAGGACATAGTACAGTTTTGTACCTACCATAAATGTAGATGTCCGAACTGGATAGCATCTGCAGTCAGGATTACCCACCCTCCTTCCCTCTGTGGTACTCCTAGGGTATTTACCCTCCTAATAGCTAGCTGGGGAGTCTCTTATGGTGTATTTGTTTGTATATATGTACATACATGCTTATTTTTGTGTTTGCCTTCTACTTTTTGGAAACATTGGCATTTATCCAAAATTTAACGTTCCAAGAGGGCAACTGGCATCTGGGGCAAGAAACACTGAGGAAAATGGCGCCGGCTGATGCCTTTATACCAAGACCAGCAGAGATGACGCCGGGTGAAGTGCGACATCAGCCGGACCCAGACTTTGGAAAAGGGCTGCCTGACGACAGAACAACCCATTTGTTATGACTGCAGATGCTATCCAGTTCGGACATCTACATTTATGGTAGGTACAAAACTGTACTTTCTACCACAAATAATGTAAATTCATGTTCAGGGACTTGCCCGATATGTTTCACTAATGCATTGGTCTTTTTTGATGTCTAATGTCCAAAGTATGTGCGTAAATCTGGTCCCTGAAGCGCCTCTGCATTTTACCAACGTAGAATTTGGGGCATTGTTTACATTGAGCCACATAAACAATGCCCCTTGTGTGACAATTACAGTGAAACCTAGGTCGAATCATTTGGCTGTTAACGAAAAAGGTATCCCCCTTCTTAATTTGTGGACATTGTGGGCAAGATCCACATTGTAGGTCCCAGCAAAGGTATGGCATCTAAATCCAAGGAGGTCATTGTTCCACTCTATTCGACATTCATCAGACCTATCATAGGGTACATTTCCCCCCTTTGGTATGTACCTAACCAGGCATGTCCAACAATTGGAACATTCACAGCGGTTCCTCATGAAAATAATGCAGGACATAAGTAAAATGTCCTATGCAGACCACCTCAAGACCCTATCCCTGTATTCTGTCTCCTACAGGCTGTTGAGGGGAGATCTATGCTTGGTGCACAGGGCGTTGTCAGAACCCACTCTGATGGACCTTCTGCATATCCACCAAACAAACAGCACCAGAATTACCCATTCTAAAGACTTAAACCTTGCCTGTGATATAATTAGGACCTGCTGGGGAGACAAGTATGTATCCCAGAGAGACTTGTTTTTAGTGCTGTTTTAGTTACTTTTCTGTAAAACCAAAAAAAAAAGTTCTAAGCTTGTTTCCTGCCTTTCCGGTCACTAGGCTAATCCAGATACAGATTTGCTGTATCCAGGACTGTTTGTAAGCTTCTGAGCCCCCCAATCATTTCTGTGTTGTTGGGAAGCCTTCTAGCTTATCAGTGGGAGTGGTAAGCACTAGGTAGTCTATCCACCACAAGAGGAGTGGTTTCTGGCCCAGAAATTGTAGTTTATTGGCCGTTTGGGCAGTTTTTCCATCTCTTTTAACTTTCTGGTTTAAAAGCCCGCGTTTGTATTTCTTTCCTGCCTTTCCTGTAACTAGTCTAGTCCAGATACAGAATTGCTGTCTCCAGGACTGTTTGTAAGGTTCTGAGCCCCCCAAGCCTTTCTGTGTTGGAGGGAAGCCTTCTAGCTGATCAGTGGGATTGGTAAGCACTAGATAGCCTATCTACCACAAGAGGATTGGTTTCTGGCCCAGAAATTGTAGTTTATTGGACGTTTGGGCAGTTTTTCCATCTCTTTCAAATTTCTGGTTTAAAAGCCTGCGTTTGCGCTTGTTTCCCGCCTTTCCTGTAACTAGTCTAGCCCAGATACAGATTTGCTGTATCCAGGACTGTTTGTAAGCTTCTGAGCAGTGCCAAAGTCTGCTCTTCAATTTTCCCTTAGATCTTCTAGTTCTCTCCTCTCCTGCACTTTTACTAGCTTATTAGTCTCGCACTTTACCAGTCTTCTTGTAGCAATCATTGTAATACACAAAAGTGCTACCAGCACTAAACGTTCTACAAGGAAACAACTCCAGTACTTATTATAAATGCCCACCCCTCCAGGCACATCTAAAGGTCAGTTCTCTGTGCTTTCTCCTATTAACCTGGTGAACTTGGGCATCTTGAGGCACTGTAGCAACTGCCTCATGTACACTGACAACCCTCTCCTCATACCTCCCAACACTCAGACTTGTGAGAGATGCACTTATATATCCAAATTGGAAGCCACGCACTCTCCAGCCAAGACCGGAATAGCTGGTCAGGAAGAGAAGGTCAACACCTGCACCACACCACATGGAACACATAGCCTTCCAGACACACACCAGCAGTGCCTTCACATAAAAACAAAAACCACACACCCACCTTCATGGAGGCTCTCAGTAAAAATCTACCCAAACAGCAGAGACCTCCAAGGCAGAAACACACTTGAACACAGCAACACAACACTAATCACGAGACATATAGCTCTCCTAAGCAGTGTGTCACTCAACCAAAGCCCCTAAGGCAAAACATGTCCAATACACTAGTCATAGGTGACTCGATAGCGAGGCACACTGATGTCCCACTCACTAGGTTGAATAAGGAGAAAGTAACAGTCAGCTGCCTGTCAGGTGCCAGGATCCGCCACATAACGCACGCACTCAGGTCCCTCAACAATAGGTACAAATATGACTCTGTCATTGTACATGTGGATGTGAATAATCTGAGATGTACCTCCCTGGACTACATGAAAAGAGACATGGAGGAGCTCTCGGATTATGTAGCCCAGGCGGGTATGACCCTAGCCCTGAGTAGCATCCTAACATCACCCAGAATGATACAACATTACAAGCAGAAAATTATTAATTTCAACAATTGGTTAAGTTTCTGGTGTCATTCTAAGGGGATCCAGTATCTGTCTGCTTGGGATGACGTGATTGACACATCTCAATGCTTCACCAGAGATGGCCTGCATCTGTCACCCCTGGGCTTCCGGATACTGGCCAAGGCTCTTGCCACCCCTATAGTGCCTTTTTATGCAGTGTTTCAAAGACCAAATTATCAGCATAACAGCTACAAACAAATGCAATATGAGGGTCATGCTGCTCAACGCTAGAAGTCTAAATCTTAAAATGCACTCACTCGAAGCACTCCTTAAAATGGAGAACATAGACATTTGTGCTGTAACAGAGATGTGGTTTAAAGCAGCAGGAAGCACCTCTGCACTACTAGGCTGTAACTCATTCCACACCTTTTGGCCCCAGAACTTGGACTGAAGCTCCAAAGGCAGTGGTGTTTCCATATTCATAAAGGATGCGCACACCTCCAGACTGGTAGCCCAACATAATGCATCAGAGAATCTTCAGGTGCAGCTAACACTGGGTAAGACAACGATTCCGGTCATAGCCTGCTATAGCTCCCCAACCATGTCCCAAGACTCACACTCCACGTTCCTAAGCACCCTGGAGAATATTAGGGTCTAACCTAACACACTCATACTGGGTGACTTCAACTACTCCCCCATTAACTGGGAAAACTACTCATGTACCAATACACTTGCCCAATGTTTCCTGGAATTCATTAATTCCAATGCCCTGGACCAGCTCGTTCTTACCCCCACTAGAGGTATCATCATTGCTCTACACCAATAGTCAACCACCAAGAAAAACTTCTCCAAAGCTAACTTTCGGCTCCTAAAAACAGAGGTGGCTAACTTCACGGCACCCATGCAAATGGAGAATAATTGTGTGACTGCCGAATCATACACAAATGCAATGTATGAACACGTACCAAATTCATGGATCTAGCCATACCCAGTAGAACCCAGGTACTCTCCTCCAAAAATAGGAAACCAATCTGGTGGTCCCCTGCCTTAAACAAACTCTACAACAGAAGGAGGAAAGTGATGCGGAATAAAGTGAAGTCCAAAGACTAGAAAAACTCCCTTGTCAGACTCAACAAAAAGTTGAGACCCTTCATCAAATCCTCTCAAGCTAGCTATGAAAACAGAATTGCAGCAGATAGTAAAGACAACCACAAGGCCTTCTATAGTTATGTAAAGAATCTCCACAGCAATACCCAGATTTGCTGTGAGCTACTGCACACGGGTACTTTCTCTACCGAGCCAACATATATTGCCAATATACTGGCAGACAGATTCAGTGCCAACTTTGTCCCATCCCCCCAAAGGACCAATCACAATACCAATATATTGCCAGGCACTGCTGCACAGGTTAAAACAGCACTGTCCAAGGCCAAGAATACAGCTTCTATGGGACCTGACAATATCCCTGGCTGTGTTGTACATGAACTATAGAGTGAACTGGCACCTCACCTGTGTGCCCTGTTCAGTCACAGCCTCACCTCAGGCATTGTCCCTACCGAATGGCACACTGCTACAGTCATCCCTCTCCACAAAGGAGTAGTGACCACATACCCTGGGAACTATTGTCCCATTAGCCTGACAAGTCTGATATGCAAAGGTATGGAACACATCATCATGGACCTAATAAACAAGGATATGGTTCATCTCCAATCTCTGGATCCCACACAGTTTGGATTTGTGAAGGGTAGATCATGCCTGCATAACCTGGTCGACTTCTTTGAGTCAGTCACCAGAGCTATGGATGAAGGCAAGGTGGTTCATACAGCTTACCTTGATCTGGCTAAGGCTAAGGCCTTTGATACCATTCCTCACTCAAGAATCACAGAAAAACTCACTAAGTTAGGCATCTACCCCTATATCACTGTGTGGGTTGCAAACTGGCTCACAGATAGAACCCACAGTGTGAAAGTAGCTGACTCCAAGTCAGACTGATGAACAGTCATGAGTGGAGCCCCGCAGGGATCGGTCCTGGGTCCTCTCCTGTGTGGTATCTACTTCTTTGAAGTGCAGGCCAACACGAAGGGACTCTGGCTGACAAAGTTTGTAGATGATTACAAGTTGGGAGCTATTATTAACTCCCCAAGTGATGTTGACATACTACAGAAAAGCCTCACTGAGACTAGTTTAAAATCACATAGTTGATCGCACTGTATGCAATCAACGTATGTGAGTAAATCAGGTAGCAGAACCATTAGTGTGAGTGCTATATTGTTGAACCTTACAATAGTGAACAGCTGCTATAGCAAGGTTTGACAGTGTAGTGCAGATTGCACTATAGTGGGGATTGGAAAATGTACCCTTTCCTCAGTGTAGTGCGATCTTGGAGTTTGTATATATAAGTAGGGGGGTGTGGGGGTGCAGGGGAGCTTGCCCCCACCGCAAAACACATTAAAATATGTTCAGCGGCTAAGAGAATTTCAGTGAAGTTGAAATGTTCGACATTCAACTTCACTGAAATGCTCAGTTCAGCATTTACAGTGGTCGGTGTTGTGATTTCCGAACATTTTCTTCGGATATATGCACTTTCGGCCACAGTAGTGTTGAACATGTGATAGTAAACCACTGAGACCAATGACTGGTGTCAGAACCATGGCCTTAAGCTCAATGCCAAAAAGGTATCATCATCCCTTTTGGGAAAAACCTGGTTCCCATGAATTACCACATCGATGGTAGTCCAGTGAACACAGAAGACGTTATAAGAGATCTGGGAACACAGGTTGACAGCAACCTCTCTTTTGGCCATCACATTGCCACTGTGGTCAGAAAGTCCTTCTATGTGGCACATCTCATTACTAAGGGTTTTGCATCCAGGAAGAAAGAGGTCATTGTCTCCCTCTACTCTTACCTCATTTGGCCACTCATCGAGTACAATGCCCCATTTGGCATGTACCTCACTTGACACCTGCAGCAACTGGAGAGGCCGCAAAAGTACCTCACAAAGAGGATCATAGACCTTAAACACTTGTCCTGTATGGACAGACTCAAAAAACTCCAGCTATTCTCTGTCTCATGTCGCCTACTTAGAGGCAATGTCTGCTTGACTTACAAAGCCATGTCTGACCCAGGTCTGTTAGAAATGCTACATCTAAAGAAATCCCAATCCCTCCACACCACATGCTCCAGAGACCTCAACCTCATTATCACAATCAACAGAACATGCTGGAGGGACAGGTTCATACCCCAGAGACTGTCTATGCTATGGAATAGACTTCCCATAAATGTCAAACAGAGCACCTCACTGCCGAGTGGATGGGAAATAGAAAATTCACCCCGGGGATCATTCCAGTGGCTCTGCTTGACATAGGCACTGGGGAACTAAGGTCGGGTGGCACGATGCCAGGGTAATCCTATGGGCTAGCCTTGTAAAGGCTCCAGGGCCATTAGCCTAGTACACACCTATGAACTGCCCCATCTCTGGAATAGGCTCCCTGTCCAGGTGAAGCGGAGTTCCTCTGTAACTCAATTCAAGTGTAACTTGGGCATTTGGATGGAGAACAGGAAATTCATCCCTGGCTTGGCACCTATGTCTCTAATGGATGCAGGCAACCTGTAAATGTTTCATCTCCCAAGCCCTGGCTTACACCTATCAGGGGTACCAGAACTTGTCAGAGATTTGGGATACATGGCTAGGCTTAAAAAGACCCTTGTTGTCATTAGCCTAGTAAACACCTATGAACCTATTAGAGATAAGAAAAGTATAGACAGCAGTCAGTGTAAGTGGGAACGCAGGCTGTAGCATGCACTTCAGCATGGGTAACCTTAATTTTAGATTATGCTATGCCTTTGGGTGCAGCTGTTGATTTGGACCAGACTGTTAAACTTCATTAGTTAAAAATTTACATAATTTTGTGTGTTTGTTCTAAGTTAATAGGAGGTTTATTTTGAAAATTTATTTTTTGTTAGAGATTTAAAACTAAAAGTCTTGAGAAATGTGGCATCTATTCAAATGGAAATGAGAAGAACTATATAAGACATCAGCCTGCCAAATATTAGTGTGTGCAGTTTGTAATATACATTTTAAAAAATAACATGTAATAAGTTGTAACAATAGCTTTTTATCTTAATTTATTTTATTTTATGTTATTTACCTTGTTAGTCCCACTAAGCTAGTAGCCTTTTCTCAGGGGAGACCCAAATTGGTATTTATACTACTAGGGGAAATTTGACCAGAGCATTAGGGATCTTCTCCCACTCTTTTTGATAAGTGCCATGGGATCTTTTACATCCACCTAAGTCACCACCAACTCAAGCAGATGGAGTTTCAGTTTAGTCTCATCCAAAAGCGAGCACATTCAGGAGTGCAGCACCCCTTTTATGCTGCATTGCATTGTCAGCAATCTACCTGGTGTAGGAATAGAACCCACAGCTTTTTGCACCAAAGGCGAGTGTGCTATCTGCTGTGCAACTGACAATGACTGGATACTCTATTCATAGAATCTTGGCAGATAAATGACCTTACAGGTATAGACAAGAAGTTAAAGAATATTGAAATATATTAATAAATGCAGAGTGTAGATAATGCTGCAGATGCTGCAGAAGTCAGATTTGGAAAAGAATGAGCATATGCATGTTACAAAGAAAGGATTTCAGGATGAACATTGAACAGAATATCAGGGACAAAGGAAAAGGAAAGTAGTAATACTGATTAGTAGATGGGTTCCAATAGTGATTGGGGGACAGTAATGGTAGGTTTGTGGTAGTAAGGGACTAATGGCAAGGGAGGAGGATTATGCTGTCACATATGTATATGCCACAGAAAACTGATGTTATGGAGCTTTATATATTTTTGGGATAAATCAGCTTTCATCAAGGAAAATTACTTATAGGTAGGGACTGGAACTTTATTTGCAATAGTGAGGATGTATCGGGGGGGCCTATAATGGAAAATATTGCAAATGAGGGTAGAGTTATGAAGACATTTATAAAAATATTTTGTTTGGAAGAAGTGAATTAGTAATAGGAACTCTGACAGAATTTACATATTAATCCCAGAGGTATAACTGGGCTAGACTGGATAGAAATTATATTTCAGATGAACATATGCATTTAATTGAAAACTTTGACACACACCTTGTGTATTTTCAGATCATGCACCAATAAAACCTAACATAAAAACAGAATAATGAAGTAAAAATGAGACACTGGCACTTTCCTACCTACTTGTTAAAAAGAGAAAAATATAAGGTACAAGTAGTAGAAATTATGGGAAAGTTGATAGGAAGATAGACATTTCTTTAGAAGACAATAGTGAGTAGAACAAAATGAAAATGGAGTTTAAAAATAGAGTAGAAATAAAAGAGAAAGAGATGGTTAAAAAGTAATGGGAATTATTCAGATGGCTGACAAAGATTAAAGTATAGCAGAAAAAGGAGAATATCAGAACAAGAAGAGAAGCGACTTCACAGTGCTGAAGAGAAAATAAGGGGGCTGTTACAATAGGAGGTACTGCCAGCTATGACAGAAGTAGAGCAGTGGATGTGCAACATTTGCCAGCACAACTAGCTGGAATTGTGTAAAGAATTATATGTCATTTGCATATCAAACTGATTTGTACAGACACTTGTGTTGAAAATGTATTTGTAAAATTGCTTGCGTTAAAAATGTATCAACAGTGTGCCCTGCTGAAAAGAAATGTACATGTATTGAATTAAATGTATATGTTTTAACATAGGATGCTGGAAGAGAAGAGGTTAAATCACAATCCAGCTGCAGGAAACTTTGAAAAATAGTTGAAATTAAATTAGGCCATAACGATTGTATCTTACAGTTGTGGTTGCAGCCAGAGACAAAATGTCTGGGAAATCAAATATTAGGAAACTTTCTTTATTGTCTCTATCAGGGAGCTAACTGCTACTCTGGAAGGGAAGAGGTTCACAATTGTTATATGACTTCCAGTAGCTGCAGCAGATCTGAGCAAAGCTCTACCTGTGTGTATGGTATCACATAGGTGCTAAAATCGTGGCAGGTTCTACTGTTGGTGATAGTGTAAAAAACAGAATCAGATGACCAGATGTGATGTCATTCTGTAAGCTATCCCAGAAATAATAATTAGATATTATATTGATAAGTCACTCAGTCAGTTCTTGGAACCTGACAGAGAATGAAGACCACTAGCCTACTTCATCTTGCCTTGCACTAATAAGTGGATCAGGGAATAGTATTCTTTAGATTAGTCAGGAAAATATAGTGAGATTAGTTAAGTATTGTTTTACTGTAGCTGTGTGAAGCTAAACCTGTACACCTGTGTTATTTTTAATATTTCCTGTGATTGAAACTCTGGTGTTTACTGTAAATAGATATTTAGTATTTTCATGTTCTTTTATTATTTATTATTAAATATATTTAAACTTTTCATTGTGGCTGATCCTTTTAGAAAAATATTTAAGCTTTGAGAGTATTTGCATTTATTTTCTGGTGATAACTCTGGTCACTCCTGAAAGCCTTGCTGTTTGATCAACATTACTATTTGTATTAATATTAACTTCACTTAGTATGATTGGATAACATTCTAAGAGCTTTATAGTAACTGACTGGTGGCAGTGAAACTACCTTATAGTTTGGGCAGAAGGTGGCATAGCTAGTAAATCCATGCCAGCCTTTCCCAGGTGTGTGTGTGTGTGTGTGTGTGTGTGTGTGTGTGTGTGTGTGTGTGTGTGTGTTTGTGCAAATTAAATCTCAAAGTGTGTGTCAGCTACTTGGAGCAGGGACACAAAGCATGGTTTCACAGAGAGGGTGCTGAAGGACTTGGCTTGGACACTCTGCTGAGGACCTAACCGTACAGTTGTGTCTCTGGGGAGTCTTACCGGGTATCTTGCGGGAGACAGATAGTGAAACCCAGACCCTGGGCTAAGTGTGTTACCTGTGTGCTCTTAAGAGAAACTGTGCTTGATGCAGAGAAGTCTACATCTGGAAATAGTGTGTATCCATTTGTATTCCAAGTGATTGTCCCTCTCCAATATCAGAGGTGAGGATTCAGGCTCCTTGATTACTGGCCCAACGGAGGATATCACAGGAGTATTTGGATAATATGCACAAATTTAGAAAGCTTGTTGTTTAGCAACTCTTTGATAGCATTTCCAGTGCACAAAAAAAAAACCTTTAGCAGTGCAACTTAGGCAACAGATGGTAGAAAGAGTTGTCACCAAACTTAGTGAACCTATTACAAGAGAAATAACCAGAGATCCTATGAAAATATAAGCAGTATTTTGGAAATTTTATGAAAATTTATATAAAACAGAAGAATGTGGAAACCATGAAAGGTCTTCCTTAAAGCCTATGTTCCAAAAAAGCGAGAAAAAAAAAAATGAAATCTAAAAGGGTGAAAAACTCCTGCAACCCTGATGTGAGGGGCAAGCTCCCCACATCCCTGACCTTGCATATACCAATTGGAAGAAGGGGAAAATCTTCCTAAAAAAGTGAATTACTGCAGACAGGCAATTAGAAATCACACAACCAATGATTACCTATGGGGAAAAAATGTTCAGCATTATTGCATTTGTCTTTTTTGTTTCTGCAGGCTACAGACTTGAGCAATTTCACCTCAATCACATGTAGGGGAGCCCCAAAAATGAGCACAAATGGAAATATTTATGTAAGATGTAATTATGCCAAGATTAGAGGAAGATGAGGCTCAAGAAAATAGTTGAGGAGATGAGATAAAAACGGTGTTGTATAATCAATCTGCTGTGAAATCTCCAAGAACAGATGGTATTACTGTGAAAGTCGGGAATTTAAAAGGAAGAATGTGATAAGGATCTGGAAGAGTTGAATACTGTTTTAAAAGGAAGGGAAGCACTAGAATCATTGAATAAAGCTGTGGTGACTGTTTCACCAAAAGAGGGTAAAGACCTGTGAGGCTCTCAGCCTCATATAGACTTGTTTCAAATTTAAGGCATGATAATAGTGTTTGTGTTACCAATATTGATAGATATGGAAAAATGTGGTTTCTTGAGGGGAGGCAAACATTTGACAACATTAATAGGGCAAGGCTGCCCCGAGGGAAGCAGAATGTAAAAAAAAATACTGCTGTTGTTGTTTGGTCTTGATGCAGAGAAAACATATGACAGAATAAGCTGGAATTTTATGAGTAGGGCAATGGAAGCGATTGCATTTCCTAGCGCAATAATAAGGTTAATTAGCAGGATATATGAAGGACTGGAGGCAAGAATTTAAGTAGGAGGGTTCCTATTCAATAAGTTGTGTTTGAACTGAGGGACCAGGTACAGGTGTCGTCTTTCCCCTTTATGTGCTTTATATTTAGAACCACTGGCAAAGAACCAAGGGACTCAAAAATTCATGGATATAATTGGTATGGTAATCAAGAAAAATTGACCTATTTGCAGATGATTTTTGTATGTCATAAATCCAGAAAAGAGCATCTTGGTGTTATGGAACATTTTTGAGGCAGTTAAAATTATTTTCAGGATATAAAATTAATGAAGATAAAATAAAGGTTATAGCTGTAAATTATATACCTACATGTGACTTATTTCAGCAATACCCACATTTTTGGGGGACATAAGATGAAGTATCTATGACTGTAAATTAAAAAGGCTTCTGTTATGGCAGCTACAGATGAGACTGAAGAAAAGATAATTTAGAAACCGAGAAACCTGAAGCTTTTGTTTATGGTTATGAGTAGTAAGAAACAAGTAGTGAAAATGTTTTTAGTCCCTTTAGTTTTATTTATAGGTCAGGCATATTTTTATCAACAAGATGAAAACATTTTGGACAATAAGTAATATAAAGCTGAAGGAATTTATCTGGGAGGGAAAGTGGCCATGAGTTAAGTTGGTCCTCCCAGTAGAACAAAGTTGTTTAGGATTTCCTGATTTGAAGAGAGAGTTTAGAACTGCACAGTTAAGACTCCTGTATATATCACAAGCAGAATGCTATAATTTAAAATGAAAAGGGTTGGTCATGATGATGGAGAGTGGGATTTAGGATGCAGATCCTTAAGGATAATAATAAACACCAGACAAAATATTATACTCATAAAATTACAGAAGGTATTCGAAGAATTAAGCCAACGCATAAATGAAGAAAGGTAAGCTTGCCAATATGAATGATTTCAGGTAGGGATACAGAAACTAGGCAAGTGGGGGGCTGGAATTTACTGGAGAAAACTGGCAAAGGAACCAAATTATTGGGATCAAATGACTAGAGAGGGAAAAGTAATAGAGTGGGATGAGGCTAAGGAGAAATTTGGACTTCAAGTAAGAGACTGCCTTCCCTATCAGGGATTGATATCATAGAATATGGAAAGAGAAGGGAAAAGAGGAGTCCTGAGTGAAAGACCTGCTTTGGTAGAGTTTTTAGGCAAATCTAGAACAGAAGCTGCGATTAAAAGGGCATAATTAGAAGGGCATTTAAAATATTGCATAATAACTATAAGAATCAAGCAGAAAAGGATAGAAAAGATTGGAAGAAAAACTGGAAAAGCAATTTACAAGGAAATAATGGGATGATATATGTATAGCTCCCAAATATACAACAAAGTCAAGAAAGGTTAGTATTTTTGTGTGGAAGTGTTTGCAAATATATTTTATCCCCCAAGCAGACTTCAAAGAATTTTTCCTCATTGTAGATAGCAAATCTTGGAAGTGTGATGGAGACGAAATATGTAACTGAGAACATGTTTTTGGAGTATAAGGTGTTGGTGGATTTAAATAATTCCCTACAGAGTTCTCTGTCAGAAATATTGGGTGAGCAAATGACTGTAACTAAGAAAATGATTCTTTTGAGATGGGACAAGTATCAGAATTGCTAAGACATACTAAGGCTTTATTAAGTTTAATTGTGTTAGCTGCCAAAAAGCAGTCACTAGAAAATGGAAATCAAAATCTAAACTAGCTGTATTTGAAGTATTGAATATTGTAAAAGAGATAAAAAAATGGAAGCTGGATCTTCAGGAAAAGGAAGGGGCAAATTACATAGGATTAAATGAAATATCTGGGAACAATACATGCAGAATAATGTTCGGAGGAGGAGTGAGTTTTTTAAGAGAAGGCAGGAACTGAACAATTTATGTAATGTTGGACTGAAAGTTGTTATAAAGAAAGAAAACATATAATGTATAATGTGTATAAATGAAAAAAATATCAATATGGTTTCTTTTCTGTTAATGTATGTGTGCCTATGTTGTCAGTTATGTTTTAATAAAAGTAAAAAAAAAAAAGTAAATATGCCCAAAGATTTCTGGGCTTTATAAGTGCTAGTAAGTTTGACCAAATTGCCCACTATGCATCAGAGGTGTTAATGTCTTGATCTTGTCCTCACAAACATTTCTTTCATATGAACCATCGTACTTGTTACTCCCACCCTAGTCAAATCGGACTGTCATTCTATTACCTTCTCTGAAATTCAGCTTTGAGGCCCATAATAACTCCCTGAATTTAGAGATTACGCCAAAACCAGTTGAATACTATCCACCAAACTTACCAATAATCACAAATGGTAGATCTCATAGGCAAATCTTGCAACTGTGGCTGCTGCTTTCTGCTCTGAATGTTACTCCCTGTTGGATAAATGCATTGAGGCACCTGTATTAGTCCAGTGTAAGCATAATGGAAAGTTTATAATTTATCCTGCATGGTGGAAGTTCCACATTAGCAAACTCTGTCAGAAAAAGAGAAAGCTCTTGACTATCAATAAAAGATGTCCACTTTATCATTGTAAAATGATTTAAAACTGTTAAGTAAGCTTCTCAAACTTATCATTAGGAAATGTAAAGCCAACTATGATCTCAGGATTTCAGTTTATGCAGAAGGCAACCATAAGGCTTTTTCAGCTTTATTAAGAAGCTTAGAGGTAACCTACAGTTCTGTACTGAACTTATCTCCAATGGTACCTCTTTCTCTGACCTTAAAGACCTGGCTAATGTTCTTGTTTACAAATTCTCTTCCAAATTTGCTCCACCTACCCTCTTCTCTGCCTCTTCCATTTCCTCTTACATTTCCCATCCTTAGATCAGTTTGGATCAATTCCTCCTGGCACTTTCCAAAATTAAAAACTCTACTCCTGTGGTCCTGATGATATTCCTGGATGTCTCATGGGAAGCATTGAAAATGTCCTTGAGGTGTGGAGAATGGCAGTTTTGATCTTGTGTAAAGGCAATCCCTCTACTGACCCTGTAATTACTTGTGAATCAGTCTCACTGGTATTATTTACAAGGGTATGGAATGTATTATTACTGAACTAATAAGCAGTAATATAGGTACCTTGTATCTCCAGACATACACAAGTTTGGCTTTCTAAAAGGCAGATCATGCCTACTTAACCTGGTTGAGTTCTTTGAAAAGGTTGCTGAGACCATGGATTAGGGGCATACAATCTGCAGTTCTTATCTGGAGTGTGTTAAGGACTTTACACTATCCCCTCTGCTGGGATTATTGAAAAACTCTCCCATCTCAACATTAACACATACATAGTTCAGTGGATTGGTAATTGGCTCTCTGAGAGAACCCATACCATTAAGGGTGGAGGTTATTTGCTCTAGGCAAAAAAAGTTGCCACAGTGGTGTCCCACATGGCTCTGCCCTGGGTCCCAGCATCTTTGGCATATATTTCTGTGACTTAAAAAAATATATCAAGGGACTATGAGTAACTGAGATGCTGCCTGAAAACTTGGGATGGTTATCAGATCCTATTCTAATACGTAAATTCTCTCGCAAGGGCTGGACTGAACCATTGTTGGCATGTTAATCTTGGGTTTACCCTCAACGACAAGAAATTCATCAGTTTCCTTTGGTAACTCTAGCATCACAACTGCTTATCATTTAGGTAACATCACTTAACTACTGACAAAAACAAAAAAAACGTACCACCACGGTGACTCAACTAGAAACTTAAGTGAATAAATCTACAGAGTTACTGAAACCACCAGAACAGTTTATTTGACAAGGAAATAAAAACTAAGCACTTTTGCCCTAACACAAACAGGGCTTCATCAGACTGAATTAAGCTAACAAACTTCTTACTTAAAAAATGAACAAATTAATTACAAGTGTTAATAAAGTCAATTTGTGAACCAATAATAACCAAGCATTTCCCCAGTCTTAAAACACTGGTATTTAACCATTAAATACCAAAACGTTTTGAACACAAAAAAAAAAAAAAATCATAACACAGCTTAATAATGAACAGTGAATCTTATTAAAACGTACAAAGCTTCTTCTTCTTCTTCTTCTTCTTCTTTCGGATTTTCCCGGTTAGGGGTCGCCACAGCGGATCACCTTGTCCGCTCATGATTGGCAGTGGAGTTTTACGGTGTTGAGTTGCCAGCCTGGCGCCCAACCTTCCATAGAAGGCACACACACGCACACACTCACACCAAGGGCCAATTTAGAGTGTCCAATCCACCTACAGCATGTCTTTGGGATGTGGGAGGAAACCGGAGCACCCGAAGGAAACCCACGTGACCACAGGGAGGACATGCAGACTCCGCACAGAAGGCACCCCAGCCAAAGATCGAACTGGAGAACCTCTTGCTGTGAGGCGGCAATACTAACCACTGCACCACCATGTCCACCTGTTAAAACCTACAAAGCTAAAATCAGAAAAACGACTCCTTAAATGTTAAATAAAATTAGACCTGTATTTAAAAATACTGGCAATGGAACAACATTCATTAATGCCAGATAATCTGGTAGCATCAGTCCTTAGTTGCCAAAGGCATTCTCTTACTTCCAACAATGTTTTCAAGTTGCCTCCCCTTTCATTTTCAGGCACTTTATCAATTACAAAAAATAAAAACCTCTTAAAATTGTTGCATTTGCTACTGTGTATATAGCACACTAGAGTTCAGTTTGTTATGTGCTCCATAATTCTCAACTTCAGTCTATGTGTGGTTTTACCCATGTAGAAAGCTGGGCATCCTAAACAGGTGTCCACATACACAACCATCCTGGTATTAACAATTACAATGGCCCGGACATCTGATGGACCTGTTGTAATAGTAAATAGACACATAGGGACCATCGTTAATAAACTTGCAACCATTACACATACCACATTTGGGTATGCTAGAGGTATAGTGCTGTCCAGAGTGTAAATTTTTCTCTAACAGTTCCTTTATAGTACTGCTCCTGCTGTATGTAATCTGAGGTTCTATTCCTATAATTTCTTTCATCTCTAAAGAAAACACGGATTCCCAAATAGATTGAACTATAATTTTCAAAGCAGGCGCCATCTCATTATATTGCAGCACAAATGCTCCACTCTTATTTTTATTTGTCTCGCTGGAGCTGACCTCTACCTTTGTCTTTAAAATTGGTGGAAAAGACAAAGGCTGTCTCTTTGTGACTTCATTCCTAGTTTTCAGCAACAATTTCAAGGGGGTAACCCCTATTTCTAAACATGTCAGTGAGGTTAAACATTTCCTTTTTGAAAATGTCTTCTTCACTAATCAGCCTGAAAAGTCTTACCATCTGTCCTTTTACTACATTCTTTTCTGGTAAGAGGGGTGGTAACTATAAAAATGAAGAAGAGAGTTTGAATAGGTCTTTTTACAAAAAATATTTGAAGACAATCTACCATCACTCTCACTTTTGTATAACAAAATGTCCAGAAAGTATATTTCGTCCTGGTTAACCTTACTCGTAAACCTCGAAAAAGTGATAGTGTTGTTAAGATATTCCACAAAGTTGGCAACAGATTCCTTGTTGCCCCTCCACAAAATTAAAATGTTGTCCAAAAAGTGTAAATGTACAATAATCACTGACATGCAACATGAGTTAAAAACATAATTCCTCTCCCACTCTGACAACACCAGGTTGGCATAAAATGGGGCACATTTGGCCCCCATGGCAACCCCTGAGGTTTGATGAAAATATTCCCCCCTCGAAGAATACAAAATTGTTTAGCAAAACCATTTCCATTAAATCCAAAATCAAACTCTTCTTAACATTGTGTAAACTGTCCACCCTCTTTAAACTAAATATTCCAACCCCCTGTCATGGGGTATAAGTTAACTACATCAGTTGTAACTAACAAAAAATCTTCCTTGCAATTAAGTTTCCTCAAAACTTCTAAAGAATGCCACAAGTCTTTTGAAATATGCCCCATGTTATTTAACACTTTCTTATAACTTAAATCAATAAATAATACCAAAGATTTTGTCTTTGAACCCTTCACCGCAACAGTGGGTCTAAAAGGGGGTGTGTTCATATTTTTGGGAATTTTGAGGATTCCAAAAATTGAGGGGATAACTGGCATATCCACAACTAAGTATCTATACTCAAGTCTCGTTAATCATCCCCTCACACAAAACTTCGTATAGTAACCAATCTGTTTTGGAATAGGCTGTGTGAACTTCACATCTTGACACCCTCTCATATGTGTCTGTGTCACTTAGGATGTCATACATTCTACATGTATAATTAGTGTTACACCCCCTCCCTTATCCGGCTTCATAATCCTGTATTCATTTGCGCTAGTTAACTGCTTCAGACAAATTCTCTCATTAATCATTAAGTTGTCTGCAAAGTGCTTTTTAGTGTTTGTTTCCTTGTCTGCAGTTCACACAACTGTTCAAATATAACATTTGGGTTTGATGGTGGAATAGAAGTGCCTTTTCTTTTAATGGAAAGAATATTATTCATCTGGGGGTTGCCATTGCTCAAGAAGAAAGTCTTTAAATTTAACTGCCTGGTAAAAAGTTTTAGGTTAATCAAACACCTTACCAACATCATACAGAAAAAATGGTACAAAAGTAAAGCCCTTTTTTAAAAGGGAAAAATGGTCAGAGGCAATGTCCATGTCAGTAAAGTTGAAATTGAAAAACCATCAGACTGTAGGTGCTTACAAACATTAAAAGGTCCTTCAACATCAATAGTGTCCACTTGGCATGTCACAGCAAATTAATTTGAGGCGTTTATCTCCCCCTCTGGTTCTGCTTGTGGTTATGGCAACCACCCCATCCCCTCCTTCATGATGTTTGTCTCCTCACTGCTGTCCCATTGTGTCCTACGTGGCATTGGTTCTGGTTCCGATTCCTCAGCTGTTCTGATCACCTCATTGAGGGAGGGGAATCTTAAAAGGCTTCACTATCAGTTCTTTTCTCTAACATTCCCATACATCTCCCTGAGGCTGTTGTTTACCCCATGATTTACAGTGTTAGAATTCCCATTACTGTTTAATGTTCCCTTTTTCAAGCAAGGATGTGGAAGAATGGAGAGCAGCAACAGTCATCCCTCTGCACAAAGGTGAGCCATCTACAGACTCTGGAAACTATAGACCTAGAAGTCTCAGTAGTTTCATATGCAAAGCCATGGAAAGAATTATCATGGAAATGATCAGTAATGACATAGGAAACCTCCAAACACTCCACTCAACCCAGTTTGGTTTCAAGGGCAGGTCATGTCTACTTAACCTGGTAGACTTCTTTGTGAAGGTCACCAAAACAGTGGAGAGCAAAATGGTTCATACTACCTCCTATGACCAGACCAAGGCATTTGACACAGTATCCTACTTAGGTATTGTTGACAAACTCATAAGGTTAGGTATAAACCTTCATGAGACCCGGTGGATAGCCATCTAGTTCACAGACAGGACCTAGGAAGTTAGAATTGGAAAATCTTCCTGTACAAAGAGGTCAGTCACAAGCAGATTCCATCAGGGATCATTCTTGGGACCACCCATTTTTGTCATTCACTTCTCTCAAGTCATGGCCAATGTCAGTGGCCTCTGTCTGACAGAATTTGCAGATGATTGCAAACTAGGAGCAGTCATAGAATCCCCTACTGACACTAATGTTCTCCAGAAAAGGTTGACAGACAACAAAACTTGTGTCAGAGCTGTGGACTAAAACTGAATGCCAAGAAATGGATAATAGTATCCTTAGGGAAGTCCTGCACCCCTGGTGACTGTCATATCAACATCACACCCTGAAAAGTTGATCCAATAGTCAGAAACTTTAGTGAATACACTTACAGTAATCTAGCTTTCAACCAACACATGTCTACATTAGTAAGGAAACCATTCTATGTTGTGCAACTTGTAAACAAAGGTATGACATCTAGGTCCAAGGAGGTCATTGTTCCTCTGTATTCAGCATTTATCAGACCCATTGTTGAGTACTTTAACAGCAGAATGTGAAATAGTAGGTGTACAGTAGATTGCAAAAGGAAGGAGTATGGAAGACAAAGGGAAGAGAGTGAGAAGGGTGTAAGAGAAAAGAATATATGAAGGGGAAAATAAAATGGTCAGTTTCACCTGGAGAGAGGCAAGAGCAGAACCTGGAGTTGAGAGCATATTCTTTTAGGGTATGTTTAAAAACAGGACTTGTAGATGTTGATCTGATGTCCATAAGAATCTTGTTCCAGGTTGTAGCTAATATGCAGAGGTATAAACTATGTCCTATTTATTTATTTATTTTAAGTTAATGGGTTTCAAAAAGTTGTTTCTTAGATGAGTGAAGTAGATGGTTTGTCAATGATGGATGAGCAGTGTAAAATATCTCTGTATATATAATTTTGTGGGCAAGTAGAAGTTGAATGTACTTGAGGTAGTTGGTCAATTCAAGCCAGTTAATGTTTTTAGAGCAGAGATGACTTTTTATATGACAGATTGGTTGCAAATTTAGCTACCTTGTTGTATCATAGTTCCAGTTTTGTGATGAGGAAGATTTGAATATTGGTAAAAATTGGTGAGGCATATAGAAGAGAACATAGAAGGCATGTGCTTGTCAGTGTGACTCTAGATGAGTTGGTGAGAATTATTTTGGATCTGTAAAGGATACTGAGTTTTTGATGTGTTTTTATACAATTTTGTTTATGAAGATCAAGTTTTAGTTTATCATTGATTGTGACAGCTAGTAACTTAGTATGAGATATGCCTTCTATACCTGTGTGATTGAGAGAAGTTATTTTGAAACAGTTTTGAGAGGTGTTAGAGATTTGGGGAAAATAGTAGTAACTTGGTTTTATTGGGATTTAGGAAGAGCTGGTTTTAACAAATTCAGTGTTCAGTGGAGTTGAAGGTCTTTTGAATAATGGAATGTAAATGGGGAAGAATGTTTGATGAGCATATGAGGGTGAAGTCATCATCAGCACATTGAATGAGAGAAGCCTGCTGGGAATATGTATGTATGTAAGTTGTTAATAAAGATGTTAAAAAGAAGAGGTCTAAGTATAGAGTCGTGGGGCACAACAGTATTAACTGGGAAAAAAGGTGTTTGCAGAGACACTTTACAGATTGTTGCAGATGAGAAAGATAGCTAGTGAACCAGCTGAGGGTTGAATTAGACAGATGAAGTGCAGAAATTTTAGAGAGTAATTTGGAGTGAGTGACCATGTCAAAGGCTTTGGAGACCCCCAAGTTGTTATCTTTAGCTCTGATATTATCTGAGAAGTCAGTCAGGGGCAGTTGTTGTGTTATGGTATGGAGAGAAAACTGTTCGGTAGAGGTTGGTAGATTTTCTTGAATAAGGTATTGTAAGATTTGCTAATATATGCACTTTTCTACAGTTTTAGGGATAAGGTAGTGACGGGCCTAAAGTTTATTATTTCAGAGGAGTTACCACCTTTATGAAGAGGTATCACATAGAATTTTTTTTCCAGAAATATGGGACATGTAATTCATGAATGGATGTGTTGATCAAGATGGAAACTGGTTAAGTGGGGGAAGTACCTGCAAGCTTAAGATTTTCAGTAGGTAAGTTATCAATGGAGGGTGAGCAGGGCTTGAGCTTAGTGAATGGGTGTTTTGTGTGTGAGGTGGAGGCAGTTTTTAAGTAGAAAAGAGGTTATTGGAAGTGGGAATCCCGTCAGGGCTGTTGTGAGTTTTTATGGGATTTTGTGTTAGGATAGCTATAGTCTATAAAATGGGAGTTCATTGTATTAGTAATTTCTATGAGAGAGCTATCTGAGTAGGGTTGGGGGCAGTAGATGTTCCAGGGTGTAAGGTTTTGTTAATAGAGGACCAACATATCTTCTTTTTTTATGATTTATTTGTGAATCTAATACTGTTTATTTATTTATTTATTTTTAATTAGCAATGACTTGAGCATGTCTATAAGTTTGAAGGTGGGCAGCTGATTTGGTTATCAGCCAGTTTCGGCAAACTTTGTCTCTCTTGTGTATTAGTGTGGGATAGTCAGATAGTCTGGGTGGATATACCACATTTTCTTGTGATGGAAGCAAAGCTGTTATAGAGAAATATTGAACTGAATTTAAGTGTAGCACCGTAGAGTGGTAAGGTGTAAAGACTGGACCAGTTAAGGGATTGAAGAACATTGTTGAACATATCCGGTTTAAAGGTGGTAAGGTTACAGCATTCCTTAAGAAGTTAGTCTTTAGAGTTGTGGTTATTAATCTCTGGACATAATTTGGATAGTGGTTACTGAGTGAGTCTGGGACAGTCTGGGAGAGCTGAATTGTTTAGGATTTGAAACTAATATCCATTTTAGAATGGATCCAGAACTTGAGGTTTTGTTGGGCTGAGTCTGGGAGGCTGAAAGGTGCTGCCAGTCAATGGTGACATCATCAAGGATTGCAGTTTCATAGGATGCTGAATTTGATATCTAGTTAAGGACGTCTTCTAAGACGGATATTTTTACCTGGTGGGATATACAGGAGAATGATGTATAGATTTTTATTATTGTTTAAGAACCCCATCATACAACCTGTGACAGTTATCACAAGATGTACCATGTCCTTCCATTCCAAGATCCACCTTTGTACCAGACATGCTTTCTCTGTACTGACACAATCTCTCTGCAGTCTGTCTCACCAGATCTCAGAGAAAATACCAAACTGACCACATTCAGAAAGGATCTTATCACCCATCTCCAACTCCATGCCAAATGTTCATGTCTCAAGACAGAAACTGCCACCTAAATTCCACTGTCAAAATCTGCAGTCCTGCACTTTTTCTTTTCATACCCATTTTAATCTCCTCACTTTCTCAACACATTCCATTAATTTGCTGTGTTACAACTCACTCAAAAGAGTTACACTGAACAAGATGGTATATTAATACATATTAATGTGTTACTATTCCTGGTGCTGATTTACTGTTACTGTTGTATTAGTGTTATTGTTATTTTGTCTTCAGTTTTACTGCATCTTATTTTTGTTTTGTTTTTTTAACTGTGAAATTTTTTTTCACCTGGGCTGTGCCTTCAAATGGTCATAATTGATCAGTAGACTATCACAGTAAAGAAGTTTAAATAAAAATAAAGTAAAAGTACTTTTTTAATTATAACATGTCGAGGCCATACACTGTAGCAACATAAGAAAGACTGGAAAGAAACAAGTTCAAGTTAATATAATGTTGTGATTTTGAACTATTGAAGGGATGTAAAAATGTATTAATTGGTTGGGAGATTGCAAATGGGCAGAAACAAACATGCTTCTCCCTAGGCAGGCACAATGGAGCTCACAGGCTTCTGAGTGGTTAGGAACAGGATTTGCAGACTAGCTTGCTCCCTAACACTTGGCTTTCAACTACTTAGAGAAACAAATGGGCTGGAGGATTGTTACTGCGATGGTGGCACAAATAGATCAATTGGGTACAAGAAGAGGCACCACTGGGCTAATGATCTGGGCAAACAAGAAAAAAAGGAAAATAAATCAGTACAACTGTGACATAGGCTTCATTACACACTTTTGAAAAACACTAGAAGCTGAATGTGATCTCCAAGTCCAAGTTTACCTTTGGGGCCACCATACTGTGTAGTATATATTTGTGATATCACATAGGAGGTTGCAGTTGACACTGTCTTGAGGTTGAAATAGGTGGACTGGATCATGTAAGATGTGAAAGTTATGTACGTACTGTAACATTAGAAATTTTGATCCATGTCTGTCCAGTACGCCAACCCCACCCACTTTCCCACTTGCATGTACATTATCCTTTTCTGTAGTGTGGCCTAGGGGGATGGCCCTGTGGCATTCCTTTTACCAGTGAACCATAGATATATTTAAGGCAGATTTAATTTAGAGCAAGAAATGGAAGCGTGGTGCATTGTAGGTTCATAGGTAAGTACTAGGCTAACTGCCCTTGTGAGCCATTTAAACCTAGCCAGTTTCCCTTTTTGTGGTTCAAGTAACCTACCCCATTTGGTTATAGATTGGCCTTACCCATTGCTTGGTTGAATATTATGTATTACTCCTAATGAGAATAACTGGGATCATACCATAGATAATTTGAAGGGACCTATGTATTGGATAAAGCACGTAAGAGCTGCCTCTGTCCATTAGAAGTATAGGAGACAGTCTTGCAGTAAATTTTCTTTCCCAGCCATAGATCTAAGTTGTGTTTCAGTATGGACAGGGATGAATTTTGTCAGGACAGATAGTCTGTTCCATAGCATCAATATCCTCTGCAAGATATCTCTCTCCCTCTAAACTGTTCTGTTAATGTTACAGAATAGGTTTAGATTACTGATGTACAGTCAAAGGATGCTTTGTACGCCAGACATAGGTCACCTCTTAGCAGTCTGTTGAGTTGGTCCATGTAACACATGATGTTCTTTATGTTTCACTGTTGGATTCATCACATTTGGGTTATCCCTGCCAGGGTAGCCCTCGACCAGCCCGAATACCAGAGGCTTAGTATTTCTGTGTCGGTTGCTGTCGCTTCAGGACTGACATCAGGTCATCAGTAGCATAAAGCAAGGCAGCCAACGCCATTACATCAGTCTTTCTTGCTGCGGAGTCCAAAGCAGAAGCAGTTTGCATGAGTGCCGGTTGGCCGCTACCTGAGTTTTGTCTTCCGAATTTAAGCTGAAGTCTTCTAAAGCTAAGTACCCCGTTGGGGATCCTTTTTTCTTGCATTAACCGATGTCAGAAAAAGTTAACAATTGTCTTGCCTGTGGAAAGCAAATACCACACCGAGATTTTCATTCTTACTGCTTCACTTTCTTAGGCCCAGACCACGACATCCCTTGCTGTCGCTTTTGTGCTTTGATCAACGCCAGAACTATATGTCATCAGGCCCTTATTGTAGCTAGATATTTCGCTTACAGTCCTTGAATTCTGATATGGCTTCGATAAGCCATCCAACAGTAGATCTTCTGAAAAAAACGTAAACATAAAGACAGAGACAGACTGCACAGGTCCATATCTACCGACGACGCTTCTGTTAAGCTAATCATCAGTTCTCCTGTCCTCAGTGAGGTGCTTTTGCCCCTGATGCCCGCTTCAGTGGATTCGCAGGCCGCTACTGAGACCCTTTCGGAGTCCGGTATGCTGCAAAGTCTGGTATGCAGCAAAACTCTTCTTCAACTAAGGATCCTGCGGTTGTCTCTCCCTTGGAGGAGCCGCTGAGCAGGCACCGGCTTCCGAGGAAGTACTTCATACTACCGACTCTCGACACAAACCGACGACTTCTTTCACGTCTACCGTTCTTTTGAAAACTACCAAATTTCTAAGGCCCAATGTATGAACCACACCAAAAAATCGGCGACCCAATCTCAGGAACCTGCTTTCTTGCCTCAGTCTCAAATGCTTAAAATGGCAGAATACCTTATCATGTTGATTAGGGGAAGCCAATCTACCCCTTCCAAAAGAAAAAGAGATCTGTCCCCAGTAGTTTTGTCTGAACAGGAGTCTGATGACTCTGATGCATCTGAATATGATGACATGCAACCCTTCTCTGCTTATGAGGATTCTGATGCAGAGGACTCCATTCCTTCAGCCTCTCCCCCCGAGGATTTTTCCTTTGGGGAAACCCTTCATACCTTAAGGGAACATTTCCAATAGGAATTTCAGGACTACCCTCAGTCTAAAAAGAGACTCAGGGAATTCTTAGATCTTCCACAGCATAGACCCCTGGCCATTCCCCAAGTCCTGGATGTTGTGGAGGATGTTTTCCTGGAATACAGTTAGATTTCTAACACCCTCCCTCCTGCACTCAGAAAACCAGACCAGTATTACAGAGTCCCTAACTCACACATATTTCTTTTTAAAAGTCCAATTGCTGACCCTGAGGTCATTTCTCAAGGGCCTAAATGAATTAAAGCAACCTCTGCTAAGAATCCCACCCCTTCAGATAGGGATTCCCGAGCACTAGACAGATGGGGTAAAAAAGTATACACCTCTGCTGCTCTTGATATCAGAGCACTAAATTGCCAGTTCCATATGCTAAAATGTCAGCAACATACCCTGCAACTCCTCAAACAAAAAGTGTCTTCCTTTCCTGCTTCTGCAGAATCTAAAGAGTTGCAAGAGTTAATGCATTCTGCAAGTCAAGTAACTAAACACACCTTGCACTGTGGTTATGACGCCCTAGAAGCTTCTTGCAGGGCAGCAGTCACCAGTTCGGTCCTTAGAAGACATGCATGGCTTAAGCAACAACCATTTCCAGACCATGTTAAATCTAAATTGTTGGATGCACCCTTGCACAAAGACAACTTATTTGGCACTAAGGCAGAAGAGGTCTTAAAAAAGAAGGAAGAAAAAGCTAAATCTGTGCAGACAGTTAAGGATTTCTTACAGGTCCAGCCACCCAGGTTCAGCAGGCATTGCCCCTCCAAGCACTTGTCCTTTCCTGCTCCCACCAGGTCTGTTCAACCCAGACCCCATGGAAGCAGACCTCCCCCCCAGACAGCAGCCACAGGGAATGCAGAAATCTAAACAGTGGACTTCCTCCACTTCAAAAACAGGGAGTTCTAAGCCACCCTCTCATAGTAAGAACTCACAATGACTCTCCTCCCCCACCCCCTCCCACTGCCCACCTTCACATACCCCTAGGAGGAAAACTCTCCTTTCATGCAAGCACCTGGGCCACCATTGCCAACAACCGCTGGGTCCTCAACATAGCATCCCAGGGATACAAATGTTCTTGCCACACCCTTCCAACTCCAAAAGGGCTCCCAGATCTACCTCCAAACCAGTGGGCAGAGGCGCAAAAGCAAGTCCTTTCCCTGCTCTCTATGAGGGCAATAGAGCACATTCCTGCAGAACAGAAAGGCCAAGGCTTCTACTCCAGACTTTTTCTGGTACCCAGAAAAGAGGGCACCTGTCGCCCCATCCTCGATCTATCCATTCTAAACACCTTCCTGGTGATACCAAAATTCAAAATGCTTTCCCTCCAGCAGCTGCTAACCATGATCTCCAAGGATGCTTGGCTAGCCACCCTAGACCTAAAATAGGCCTACCTCCACATTCCTGTTAAGGAATCATGCAGGAAATATCTATGTTTCAGGGCAGGATCTCTACACTTTCAGCTCTTTTCACTTCCCTTTGGCTTATCTGCTGCTCCCAGAGTTTTCACAAAATGTCTGGCTCCGGATACTGCCTTTTGCAGACAAAGGAATATCCAGATTTACCCATACTTAGATGACTGCCTAATTCAGACTGACAGCCAGGAAAAGCTGCTCAAGCACCTGGCCTTTGTAAAGTCCCTACTGACCTCCCTAGGGTACACAATCAATGAAAAGAAATCCAAACAAGTACCCACCCAAAGGATTATATTCCTGGGAGCAAGCCTGGACACGGCATCCCAGATGGCATTCCTTACACCAGAGAAGCAAACTTACCTGACAGCCTACTTCTCTCAACTAGCCATCAGACCCCATTTATCTGCAAGGAAAATCCTGCAAGCTCTGTGGTTCATGGCATCTTACATTCTACTCATTCTATATGCCAGACTGCATACGAGGAAACTTCACTGGTACCTAAAAAGCCTTTGGGGTCAACACTGTCAAGACCTGGAAACTCTTATACCCATGATACCTTGCCTCAGAAAAAGATTTTCTTTGGTGGGCAGCAACATGCTGCCACAACAAAGGACTACCTTTCTCACCACCCCCTGCTGCCCAGACCCTCACCACCGATGCATCAGACCATGCCTGGGTGCACACCTGGACGGCAGGTGCATACATGGCCAATGGAGCCCACAGCAAATCTATCTGCACATCAACCAAAAAGAGATGATAGCTGTCCAGCAGGCCTTGACAGCTTTCAAGCCCCTTCTTTCCCCAGGGGCTCTCCTGATCAAAATGGAGACAACACCACTGTGATGTGATATATCAACAAGCCGGGAGGGACTCACACCTACCCTCTATGCATGCTGGCCATGACCCTTTGGCACACAGCCTCTGCCATGCAACTCCACCTGTTAGCACAATTCCTGCCAGGTTCTCTAAACTTTCCGGTAGACCACTTAAGCAGAAAACTTCTGGACCCACACAAATGGCAGCTAGACAAAAGAACCTTCACCCTAATAACTCAGAAATGGGGCACCCTGAAGGTCGACCTCTTTGCCTCCCACACCAATCATCAGCTCAGCAAGTTCTGCATCAGGGAGCATCACTGCATGTCTTGGAAAGTGGATGCCATGTCCTTCCCCTGGGTCAATCTATCGCTCTATGCCTTTTCTCCACTACCTCTCATCCCCAGGGTACTGCTCAAAATAAGGGAGGGTAAACCAGGGACAATTCTTTTTGCTCCAGGCTGGCCTCACCAGCACTGGTACCCACTGCTGCGTAGCCTGTCCCCACTGCCACCATGGCATCTCACTCAGACCCCATCCCTCTTGACCCAGAGGGAAGGAGAATTCATGCATCCCCAATTGCAGACCCTCAGTTTGGCAGCTTGGCTTATTCCCTAACCAGCGATCAATCTGCCAACCTCAGTAAACAGGTTCTAGATGTTATACGTGAAGCCAGATGCCCTAGCACTAGAAAGTCTTATGCTGACAAATGGAAAAGGTTCTGCACCTGGATTTAGGCTAAGGGAGCCAATACGGCACTGCCCTCCCTCCCTCCCTCTCATCCTGGATTACTTAGCTGTGGTTTCTCTTTTTCCTCTATTAAAATTCATGTCTCCGCTATCTCTGCTCATTTATCACTGAGCAGCCTCTTTTCTCACACCCTCTGATCAAACAATTCCTAAGATGGGCTAGCAACTTGAGGCCACTCAGAAGAGCACCAACCTCAGCTTGGGACCTTAACTTTGTGTTGGCAAAGCTCATCCTGCCCCCCTTAAATCTAGCATCTTCAGCAGAGCTAAAATTTCTCTCCTGGAAAACAGCTTTCCTTCTGGCCATCACTTCAGCCAAAAGGGTCTCTGAGCTACAAGCACTCATGGCTGTGGAGCCCTTCATCATCTTCCATGCTGACAGAGTTTCCCTCAGGACTAACCCATCCTTCATGCCCAAAGTGGTGTCCAGTGTGGCTCTCAACCAATCCATTAATTTGCCCACCTTTTTCTCTAATCCACAGAACAAGATGTTGGAGTGTATTCACTGCTGCAGTCCTGGTTTCCCTCCCTCCATCCCCCTCTTCTTTCTTCCCTTTCCTTACAAAGGACATTTTGGTATTTACTTTCTACTGGTGGGGTTCTTCCACCAGAACCTGGCTCCCACTTGGGGGCTCCTGACAGGGCAAGAAAAACTGATGTAATGGTGTCAGCTGCCTTACTTTATACTACTGATGACCTGACGTCAGTCCTGAAGTGACAGCAACTGATGCTGAAATACTACGCCTCTGGTATTCGGGCCGGCTGAGGGCTACCCTGGCAGGGATAACCCAAATGTGATGAATGCAACAGTGAATACACTCGAACATCTCCATTTATGGTAAGTGTACACAACTGTAATTTGTTTAGCCCATGTATCCTTTTAGTAAGGTATCTGTGTGGGCATTCTAGCTGTTAGATGTGTCTGGTCAGATGCATGCCAGAGGAGGAATTATATTCAATGACTGGCCTAATGAAGGCCGAGTAAAGGGGAATGATGACATACATGGATATAGACACAGTACCTTTGTTTATAAGCTGTGCAATATACAAGGACTTTCTTACAACATTGGACACATGTTGGTCAACAGCTAGGTCACTGTCCACTTAAGTTCCCAAATTCCAGACAGCATGATTATCTTTTATGGGTATATTGTCAATTTAGTAGTTCTCTGAAGTAGATTACTTCCCAAAGGATACATTAATGCATTTTTGACATTTGGTTTCAGTTTGTGATTTTGGCACTAGTAATTTATTTGGATAAATCTTCCTGCAGGATAGCCAAGTCATTTGGGAATTCAGTGACTGTTGCCAGCTTGCAGTCATCTGCAGACTTAGTCAGCCAGAGCCATTTGGTATTGGCTTTTATTACAGAAAAGTAGATGCCAAACAGGAGGGTTTCCAGTACAAAACCCTGGGGGACTCCACTGGTGACTAGTCTCTTTGTGAACATAACTTCCCCTATTTTGATTTATCTGCATCCTGTCTGTGAGCCAGTTTATTATCCAGTGAGTGGCATATGGGTTTATTCCCATTTTATTTAGCTTTTCTACTGTGAGTGGAAAATGATGTCAAAAGCTTTGGCCAGGTCAAGGTATGCAGTGTGTACTGTTTTGCTTTCATCAATGACTTTGGTGACCTTTTCAAAAAAATCCACCAAGTTAAGTAAGCATGCCCTCCCCTTGATGAACCAAACAGAGATGGGTCCATGGTTTGGAGATTATCTGTGTCCTGATTGATTAATTCCATGATAAGTCTTTCCATGGCTTTGCATATGAGGCTGGTCAGACTTGTAGGTTTGTGGAAGGTCCTCCCTTGTGCAGTGAAATGACTGTAGCTATACTCTATTCACTTGATACAAAAGCTGTATGGAGGCTGAAATTGAACTGTGTTGCAAGGTATGCGGTTAAATAGTGCTTCATGCAATATAAGATGCATCCAGGGATATTGTCAGGACCTATCAATGCAGTATTTTAGCTTTTGATAGCACTTTTAGGACTAGGTGTTGTATGATAGCTGGAGGTGAGACAGTTTCAAGTATATCTTAGGGACATATTGAGGGGTAAAATTAGAGCTAAAGTTGTTGGCCAGTAGCTTTTCTATATATTCAACCTCATGTAGGTAGCATAATTCACAATCAGCTCATTGTATTGCTGCTTTGTGCTTTTGAGGTTACGAACATGACTAAAAATGTTTTATGATTGTCTTTGGATTGAGTAGCTGTTTTAGCCTAAAAAATGGCTTTGGTGGATTTTATTAAGCTGTTGAGTTTGTTTATTTTGGTGACAAGGGCACTAACATTCTGGGAATTGCACTTCTTAGTTTTGGTCAAAATTGTTTTCCTTTTATTATAAAGCTTGTTGATATTATGTTTCCACCATGTCAGTTTTGCCCTGCACTTGTTCCTACAGGGTACAGGTTCATCTGTGCATTTGTTATATGCTGGTATAGTGTGGTAGTGAACGTTTCATAGTATTCAGTGGAATTAACTTAGTGTGGTGGGAATTTGAAGCTTGCCAGTGTATCACTTAGGAGTAGGTGTTGTGGCTTTTTTGTCATATAGGACATTCTGTAGCTAACTAATGTATGGTGTTGGACTTTTCTGATGGTTATTTGGATATGAAGAAGCTCTAGTACATCATGGTGCTTTACCAGCCTTCAGTTTGAGTCTCTTTTGGATGTAGATTGAGACATCTCCATTTTTTTCCACTCCTCCACAGTAGCTGGTACAAACTGTGATGATAAGAGTTAGTGCCATCTGTGCAAGGGAGAGTAGGCAGTGCATGCGTAACATATGCCAACATAGCTAGCTGGGGTTTTATGTCATTTAACTATCACACTGATTTGTACAGATGCTTGTGTTAAAAATGTATTTGGGGAGTCGCTTGTGTTAAAAATGCATCAACAGCAGGTCCTGCTGGACTGAAGAAGAGATGTGATGTATATGTATGTCAGACAATGTTATTATAACTGATTAAATTTATATGTTTTGACAGAGAATTCTGGAAAGGAGGAGGTTAATCTCAGCCCAGCTAATTTTGAAAAATAGGTTGAAAATTAAATGGGTTGGTTTAGGCCAAAAAGATTTTATCTTACAGGTCTGATTGCAGCCAGCGACAAAAATGTCTGGGAAAACCAGGACTAGGAATATTACTGTATTGTCCTTAGGGGTGAACTAATTGCTACCCTGGAAGGGTGGAAGTTTTTGAAATTGTTTTATAGCATTTAGATGCTGCAACAGATATTAGCAAAGTTCGGGTGTGTATTGTACCAGAGTCAGGTGACTAGGTGTGATGTCATTCCATAACCAGCACTGAAATGATTCATTAGATATTAGTGAGAGAGATAATGGAACTCTTACAGCAGCACTTTGTTTTCTGGAACCTGTCAGGAAAGATATCTCACAGATATCTCACACAACCACACACCTCATCTTGCCTTGCTGAAGTAAGCAACTCAACACTCAGCATCTTGCCTTGCTGTAGTAAGTAACTTAACTAGGGGATAGTAATTCTTTAGTCAGTCAGAAAAATATAGAACGATTAGTTCATTATTGTTTTTCCTGCATCTGTGTGAATCTATCCAGCTGTGTTTTTTTTACAACTCCTGTGATTGAAACTCTGGTGTTTAATGTAACTAGATATTCAGTATTCTCATATTTTCTATTTTATTATTTATTATTGAATATTTCTAAAACTTTCATTGAGACTGATCTTTTAGAGAATACTTTTAACATCTTAAGGGTATTTATGCTTATTTTAGTGACACTGTGGCCGCTCCTGAAAGCCTTGCTACATTGGTCAGACTCTGCCATTTGTATTAGTATTAATTTTATTGAGTATAATTGGGTACCCTTGTAAGAGCCTTAGAGTAGCTGACTGGTGGCAGCGTAACTACCCTATAGTCTGGGCAGAAGGGGCATAGCTGGTAAATGTGTGCCAGCCATTCCCTGGTGTCTGTGTGTGTGTTTGTGTGTTTGTGTGTGTGTGTGTGTGTGTGTGTGTGTGTGTGTGTGCGCGCACGCGCGTCTGTGTGTGTTAGCTACTTGGAACATGAACACAGTGCTCCAAAGTGGTCTTGTTTGGGGGCTGGAGACAGAGAGAGAGAGAGAGACCAGCCCCAGGTCTGAAGTGTGCTCCCTGTGTGCTCTTAAGGGAAATTGTGCTTGGTGCAGACATCTGCATCTGAAAATACTGTGTGTTTCTATTTTTGTTCCTAGTGGCCACCCCTCACCATTGTCTGTGGTGAGGATAGAGGCTCCTTGATTACTGGCTCAGAGTAGGTACTGTCACACAAACATGTGGAAGGTGTTATAGCCCTGTACAGATGTAGTGCTCTCCTCTACTTTAAACCCTGTCTCAGTCGTTACATAGACATCAATGCCCGCTAGGGTAACAAGGGCTTGTAGGGAGTGGAGTTCCTTATTTAGGTTCCTAGCACTGATCAGTAACATCTTCATATTTTCCTTTGCTTTTTTTCATAATGTTGGCAGTTTTAACAGGTTGTCATTGCTTAAAGAAAGTGCTATGAAGGTGACAATGCTTTTGCCAGTAATGGAAACCCTAAAGGGGACAGATGCAGGTGTTCTTTGGTTAAGCAGCATGGTCTGTCGATCATATCCTCCCAGACTGAAATGTATTGGACCCCCTTTGAATGACATAAAAAAACTAAGCCAATTATTGAAGTTTGTTATTTTTTCTCATGTAGCGGCATCATCATTGAAGGAGATAGAATGCTGCTCAGTGCTAGGGTCATACCTGCCTTGGACATATAGTTTGAGAACTCCATCATGTCTCTCTTCATATAGTCAAGGGAGGTACACGTCAAGTCAATGACACCAGCATGAACTAGGTTTACACAAGTTAATCTTTAGAATCTCAGCATATGATGCATTATGTTTTATTATGATGGCCTTGGAAAGGTGTGATGTGTGGTGTACTGCTGACGATTTTGGTGTTTGAGTTTACTATATGTGAGATTTCACCCTCCAAGAATGTTATATATGTGTATGTATATATATATATATATATATATATATATATATATATATATATATATATATACACACACACACACACACACACACACACACACACACACACACATCTCTCACACACTGTAGTATGCTGTTTGAGTAATAGATGATCATCAGAAAGCATGTGGCAATTCTTACACTATCTAAATATACCTGTCTCAATCAGGCTGGTTAGAGAAGTTGTGGGGAAGTGCAACTTCATGCTATCAAAAGGAATGTCTCTGGGTGCAGGGGTAGTTATAACTGCTTGGAGTTTTTTTAGAATAATGTTTGGGTGGACTTTCTACTGAGTATTTAAATTTTAAGAGATACAACTAACCTGGAAACCTTCTGACACCAGCAAGTACCAGTAAACTAATTATAGTAAAATAAAATCACTAATTTGATACTAGAATCAATATAAGCACTATCAGTATAATCAATATTCAGCAGTTCAGCCTGGTGAGACATTTAAGGGAGAGACTTTGCAAAATTATATTTATATGCTTATTGTCAACAACCAATAAATGGGGAGAGAGAGGAAGTTAAGCTGTTAAATTATCATAAGGAGCAGGCAACAACAACAGCTACAGTGGGTTTAACTTTAATAACACAACTACAACAGGGTAGGTGGGAGGGAAAAACTATTAGAGGATTAGCTCTAAGCTGTCTGGTCTGGAACTGACTTAATGCAAAGGCAAATCCCGAACTAGCCTGATATAAACTCAGTACATAAGAATGAAATTGGAAGTTAGGAGAGTTTTAGTGCCGGGGAGAGACTTAAAAGATGCTAAGTGACTTTTGCCTTAAGCTAACCAGTCCTGAGGTTGAAGTGGATGCATGTGGATAATGAAGATCTAATATTATGGTAAGTATATAGTTACTGTATCACATAAACACAAGAATAAGTATCACAGCATTGACAAGTTTAAAAAGTATTCTAATGCAAACTGTTTTCTGCAGTGTGAGATGACTCAGACTCACTGCTGACTGTTAGCCTTACAGTGTGCAATAGAGATGATTCGGGGCTGCATTATTTGGCTGTGGTTGGTCTAGGATCGCTCCTTAGTGAACTACTACTACTGTGGAGCTTTTTTTGGTCTGAATTCAAACTTCCATTTGGGTTATTGTTTTTAACTGCTTTTTGTACATTTGGTCTGAATTATGCTACAGGTACTGGCACTGTATTAGTATCCTCAAATTCAGATTTCATTTGATTTTTACCAATAGCATACAGATTTAGAAAAATGCAGTTAAGCAGCAATTACTTATTAGAATTCGTGTTTATGCACGTTCTTTTTACCCATGTTTTAGTTTTCTGTGCATTTTTGAGCTAGCTTTATTATTCCCTGTGCAAATCAGATGACTAGAGCACTTTTACATTGATTGGTCTGCTTTACAATAAGTACTTGAGCGAAACAGTTAAAAACTCTCTATGGAATTTGTCTAGTCACTGCAATTCTTTTCCTCATTGGCCATTCAGTATTTCCTGGGGAAAAGAGCCAGGCAGCTCCAGATGGGAAAGCCCTAGGGTCAGTTTATTCCTGTCTAAAGAGCATTAGCTCATTTGTTCTCCTGGAAGATGAGTGGCTAGTGTTAAGGAGCAAGCAGATACCAGTAGTATCCCTTTCCCCATCTAATCCCTGCCCAACAGGAAGTTTCTGGACTTTGCAGTGGCTGCCCTTTTCAGGAATAGCATGCATGCTTCCATACATGACTTTACTTTGATGCCACGATATTCTCTCACCTCTACTACAGTACAAGCCAGCCTAACCTCTTTTATATCTACAGATTTACTCCAGGGCTGACTGGTATGACCCTCTTGGAGAAAAGAAGTGCAGCCTGAGTCAGGGTACTGGCAAAGACAGAATGGTCATGAGACTCAGTGGCCTTAGAATATCCATGAATCTGTAAGTGATTACCCTTCTGCTGGCAATTTACTAACACGATGATCCTAGCTCCTCCCTTCCCCCAGGATGAGCAAGCTGCTGTTAGCTGCTCTAGCCCATCCTTCCACCCTCAGACCCCTCTCGGATTTAACTTGGGTTGTAGTAATTGATTTCACTTTGATACATTTTCAGTATCAAACTGGTAAAACACATTGCTCCATGCTCCTTATGTGAACAACACTCGAGTGTGGTTACAAAAAGGGCATTTGTTGAAAAGGAACCACATTCAAAAGTGCTGTATCATTGGTAGTAGAGAAATCCTCAAGACACCACAGCCCTGACTTTTAAATGTAGAATCCTGGAACTGTGTATTAGCATGCCAATCACTAGTGTGGTACATTTAAATTCTGGTATTCCCTATATAACAGAGGTCCTGGCAGCAAGCTTAAAGCAGAAAACAAAGATGATCAAAAGGAGATGCACCTGAGGTGGGTATCTTGGAGTTGCAGATTAAGAGGTATTGTAAAGTATTAACTAATGTCAACCCAGCTCTGTGATATAGAAGATTAAAGCCTTGACTATAACTCAGACAAGTTGAGTTCAGCTAGTAGTTAGGTGCTGGAAGAGCCAAGCAGGGTACAGAGGGTGGCAGTGAATGGCTAATGCCAATTTGCCCATCTTAGAGGGAAATAAATGATGGCCCCCAGTCAACCAGATTTCTCCCATGAAAGTGTCAGCTTGTACAAAGTTGGTCACAGGCCCAGAATTTTTTTTGGGCTTGATGATCCAATCTGGTGACAATAGCCTTTTAAGCATGTGTGTGGGATTGCAGTGACATGGGTGCCCACATCAGCCACTAGGAGTTTTAATGTTATGGTGGTTGTGGTTGCCTGTATGATGGCTTCCTATGTTGAAAGGGCTGCAATCTGGTAGACAGTTGAAAAAAATATAATTAATGTTCCAAATTCAGCACATATTGCATAATACTTAACTACTGCAGTAACAATGTAATTCAGTAGTCTCTCCTTTGATAGTCACATCGCCACAGTAGTCAGGAAGTCCTTCTACGTGGCACACCTTATCATAAAAGGGTTTTCATCCAGGAAAAAAGAGGTCATTGTTCCCCTCTACTCGACACTCATTAGACCCATTATAGAGTACAACGCCCCTTTTGGAATGTACCTCACAAGACATCTGCAGCAGCTGGAAAGGCCACAGAAGTACCTCACAAAGAGGATTACTGGACTCAAACAAATGCTCTACACTGACCGCCTCAAAAAACTCCAGCTTGACTCCATAGCATAATCTCTGCCTAACATATAAAGCTGTGTCAAACCCAGAGCTGTTGGACATGCTACACCTAAAGAAATCCCAATCCGTCCGAGCTACACGTTCTAGGGACCTAAACCTTGTCACCACAATAAACAGGACATGCTGGAGGGATAGATTCCTATCCCAGAGACTTCCCATACTCTGCAACAGGCTACCCATCTATGTCAAGCAAAGTTCTTCATTAGCACTCTTCAAGAAAAATCTTGATGAGTGGATGGGAAATAGGAAATACACCCCGGGGATCACTTCTGTGTCTCTGCTCGACAGTGGCACAGGAAAATAACTTTCTTGGGTGGCGTAAGCCAGGGAACTTTGTTGGCTAGGCTTACATAGGCCCTTGGACCGATAGCTTAGTACCTACCTATGAACCTATGAACTAAAGTGTTGCTTAGCAATATAATACTGAAGTGGAAGTCATAAACATGAAGGGGGCCATATGGTGACCAAACAACAAAATATACATAACATTGTATAATAGGTTAGCAGTTAATTTATATAAATTCCAATATATGCTGTTTGCAGTCACTGTGGCAGCTATATAAGCCTGCTTTTCCACAATATTTATCCAAATCTTTTCAGGAAATTGTAGCTTCAACAATGCAACTCATAAAGTTTTTGCAAGGTGAAGCATCCCTTACCATTCATTTTTAGCTTAGCCTAGCAACATTATTTTTACTAAAGGATTAAGTAATGCGATTCAATTGTTTCTTAGCTCGCTGTCTGTCTCTCGCAGACGTAAAAACACAGGCTCATTTACAGATGTAAACAATACACACAAACTCACTCTGACACAAACACACTGTGCACACACTGATGTTCTTCGTGTTTAACTGTTGCAGTCATCACATTTGGGTTATCTGCCTGCAGGTAGCCCTCAGCCAGCCTGGATACCAGAGTCTTCGGATGTCTGCATTGGATGCTGTTGCTTCTTCCATGACGTCAGGTCATCAGGGGTATAAAACATGCAGCTGATGCCATTACATCAGTCTTTCTTGCCGTGCGGTGCCCAAAGCAGAAGCAGTTCGCAAGCACTGGTTGTCCGACTCCTGAGGTTTTCGTTTTTGAGTTTCAAACCTGAAGTCTTCAAAAAGATAAGTACCCCGTTGGGTATCCTTTTTATTGCTCTAACCGATCTGAGAAAAAATTAACAATTGTCTTGCCTGTGGAAAGTGCAGGCACTGGCTTCTGAGGGTGTATTCAGGCCTACCAATTTTCATAATAGACCGATGACTTTGTTTCAAGCTAAGAATACTGAATTCCTCAGGCCTAAAGCTCGCACTAAGCCTAGAAAAACACTGACCAAAGCGCATTCTCAGGCCCATATACCTCAAAAATAAATTATTAGAATGGCTGAAAACCTTATTACCATAATTAGGGGAAGCCAGCCTTCCCCCTCTAACAGACCTAGAACTGATTTTCTTTCTGATTCTTCTGATCAGGAATCTGATATCTCTGTTCCTTCTGACTACCAGGATTTACCCTTATCTACTTATGAGGATTCTGATGCAGAGGATTCCATTCCTTCTGCTTCCCCTCCAGAGGATTTTTCTTTTGGTGAAACCTTGCATTCCCTTAGGGAGCATTTCCGCTGAGAAAGCCAGGACTATTCTCAGTCCAAAAAGAGATTTAGGGACTTTTTAAACCTGCATCAACACAGGCCTCTAGCTATCCCTCCTGTTCTGGAGATTGTAGATGATGTTTTCTTGGAATCCAGCCTTACCCCACACACTTTGCCTCCAGCTTCCAGGAAACCTGACAGGTACGAAAGAGTACCAGACTCTCACAAATTCCTTTTCAAGAATCCTACTGTGGATCCAGCGACGATTTCCCAGGGATCAAAAGGCATTAAGGCTACTACTGCCAAAAATCCTACCCCTTCTGATAGGGATTCTAGATCTTTAGACAGATGGGGTAAGAAGGTATATACTTCTGCTACTTTGGCCATTAGGGCTTTAAATTGCCAGTTTCATATGTTAAATTATCATCAGCATATTATGGGATTAATTAAACAGAAAATGATGTTGATTCCTGACTGTGCTGAACACAAAGATTTACAAGAGTTAATGCATTCTGCTGACCAAGTAGGTAAACATACTTTGCAATGTGGTTTTGATGCTTTAGAAGCATCTTGCAGGGCTGCTGTCACTGGGTCTGTACTTAGATGGCATGCTTGGCTTAAGGAACAAAACTTGCCAGATCATGTTAAAGCTAAATTACTGGATGCACCCTTACACCAAAGGTGCCTTTTTGGCAACAAAGCAGAAGAAGTCCTCAAAAGGACGGAGGAAAAAGCTAAATCTTTGCAAACTGTTAAAGATTTCTTACAAATACAGCCACCTAGATTCAGTAGGCATTGGCCTTCAAAGAACTGGTCCTTTCCAGTCCTTCTCAGTCCAAACCCAGGAGCAGCAGACCACCAAGACTTCTGTCTCAGGCTATGCACAGATCTAAGCAGTGGGGGGGGGCGGCATTTCCATAGCAGGGAGTAGTAAGCCACCCCCTATGGAAAAATGGCGCAGTGATTTATCCCTAATTCTACCAAGCCTTGCTCAACTACTTGCTCCCTTAGGAGGAAAGCTCACCCTGCATCCAAAAAACTGGGAACTCATTACCCAAGACAAATGGGTTTTAAACATAATTTCCCTAGGATACAGATTCCACTTCCACTCACTCCCAACCCCAAGTGGATGGCCAGACCTCCTGCCAAACAAGTGGGCGTAGGCCCCAAAACAAGTGCTCTCTCTGTCTCCTCAGTATCAGGGCTATTCAGTCTGTCCCAGCAGAGCAAAGGGGACAAGATTTTTATTCAAGACTGTTCCTTGTTCCCAGAAAATAAAACTCCTGGCGTCCTATCCTGGACCTTTCTATTCTCAACACCTTTTTGGTGGTTCCAAAATTCAAAATGCTAACTCTTCAGCAGCTTCTTCCTATGCTAGCCAAGGATGCCTGGCTGGCAACTCTAGACTTAAAAGAAGCTTACCTGCACATCCCAATAAGGAAATCGTGCAAAAAATTCCTATGCTTCAGGGCAGGCTCTATGCTCTTTCAGTCCTCTGCACTTCCCTTTGGCTTATCTACTGTGCCCAGGGTATTCACAAAATGCTTAGCTCCAGCCATTGCATTTTGCAGGCAGAGAAATATTCAGATTTACCCATACTTGGACGATTGCCTGATTCAGGCAGAGAGTCATGACTTGCTGTTATAGCACCTGGCCTTTGTAAAGAGACTTCTAACTTCACTGGGGTACACCATCAATGAGAAGAAATCACACATATTACCCTGCCAACAGATTGTATTCCTGGGAGCAAGCTTTAACACAACTTCCCAGATGGCATTCCTCACTCCAGAGAAACAAGTTAATTTGACAACCTACTTCAAACTACTGGCCACAAAAACCCAGCTATCTGCAAGGAAACTCCTGCAAGCCCTGGAGTTCACGGCCTCTTGCATTCTATTAATTCCATATGCAAGACTACATATGAGGAAACTTCAATGGTATCTAAAAAGTCTATGGTGTCAACATTCTCAGGACCTGGAAACAATGATTCCTATCATTCCTTGTCTAAGGGTAGAGTTCCTTTGGTGGGCAGAGGCCTGCTACCACAACAAGGGACTCCATTTCACTCTAGCCCCTGCCACCCAAACCCTAACAACAGACGCATCAGACTATGCATGGGGGTCTCACATGGCAGGGCAGTGCATTCAGGGCAAATAGAACCCAAAACAGATGCACCTGCATATCAATCAAAAATAAATGTTAGCTGTACAGAATGCTCTGACAGCCTTCAAAGACTTTATTCTTCCTGGACAACTGTTGGTAAAGACAGACAACACTACAGTTATGTGGTACATAAACAAGCAGGGGGGAACCCATTCCTACCCACTCTGCAGACTAGCCATGGGTCTGTGGAACACAGCCTTGAGCTACCAAGTGAACCTACAAGATCAGTTCCTGCCAGGCAAACTAAATTCTCTGGCAGATGACTTAAGCAGAAATCTCATGGACCCACATGAATGGAAAGTAGAACCAAAAATATTCAAGTTCTTGAGGAACAAATGGGGGACACCAGAGGTACACCTGTTTGCCTCACCTCAGAACTACCAATTGAACAAATTCTGCACCAGAACTCCCCACAGTCAAGCTTGAAAAGTGGATGCCCTGTCCTTTAACTGGGAAAGCCTCTCAGTTTATGCCTTTCCCCCTCTGCCTCTCCTCTCGAAGGTTCTACTAAAGATCAAACAAGACAAGCCAAGGACAATACTGATTGCACCAGACTGGCCACACCAGCACTGGTACCCCCTTTTGCGCAGTCTGACAGTGCTACAACCTTGGCACCTGCCTCAGACCCCTTCCCTGCTGTCCCAGCAGGTGGGCCAGATTCTGCACCCTCCAGCTTCAAACCCTGAACCTTGCAGCCTAGCTAATTCACTGAGTTCACCTCCAGCAACCCTCAGTAAGCAGGTGCTGGATGTCATTCTTGAGGCAAGGAGGCCTAGTGCTAGAAAATCCTATTCAGAAAAGTGGAAAAGATACTGTTCCTGGAGCCAGGCTCAGGGGATCGGCACAACGGTGCCCAGCTTACCTCATAGTCTAGATTATTTAACAGAAATGCTCCACAAGGGCCTATCTTTCTCTTCAATTAAGATTCATGCCTTTGCCATATCAGCACATTATAATACTGAACCACCCCTCTTCTCTCATCCCCTGCTAAAACAATTCCTTAGAGGGGCCAAAAATTTAAGACCCCCACGAGGGCTCCTACTCCAGCCTGGGACCTTAACTTTGTATTGGAAAAACTCACTCTTCCCCCCTTTGAACCAGCTGCTACAGCAGAGCTGAAATTCCTTTTTTGGGAAACAGCTTTACTTCTAGCCATAACTTCAGCAAGAACAGTGTCTGAATTGCAGGCCCTCATGGCAGTGGAACCCTTCATTATCTTCCATGTGGACATGGTTTCCCTAAAGACTAATCCATCCTTTAAGCTCAAGGTGGTGTCTAGTGTGGCTCTAAACCAGTCCATTAATTTGCCTACTTTTTTCCCTAATCCTCAGAATAAAGGGGAAAGGATGCTGCATTCTCTGGATGTATACAGACAGCTTAGGTTCTATTTGGACAGGACTAAGCCTCTCAGAAAATCTGACCAGCTGCTAGTTAGCTTTGCTGCAGGAGCAGAGGGGAAGGCCATTTCAAAGCAAACCATTTCCAAATGGATTTCACATTGCATCCAGTTCTGCTGCAAACACCATGGAAATCCTACCCCACAGGGTATAAGAACACATTCCACCGGGGCTGCATCTACCTCTACTACATATTTCTCAGAGGAGTCCCTACCAGGGACATCCTGGAAGCTGCAACCTGGAGCTCTGTGCATACTTTCACCAAGCATTACAACCTGCCTATCTTTTCTAAATTCAGAGCTGGATTTGCCACATCACTCTTACAGGGCCTTATTGCTAGCCCTAATGCTCTTTAACTACCTCCACCCTTCCTTTGCTTTGGGAATTAACTCAAATGTGATGACTGCAACAGTGAAACATGAAGAACATAGTACAGTTGTGTATACTTACCGTAAATGTAGATGTTCGAGTGCATTCACTGTTGCAGTCCTGGTTACCCTCCCTCCTGCCCCCTGACTTCTCTTGGCTTTTACCTTTCCTCCTTGTTTGCCATATATTATATCATGTGTATTTGCTTTTTGCTGGGGGTGTTCCATACCATATAATTGCTTCCAATTGTGGGGGCACCTAACATGTGGGGCAAGAAAAACTGATGTAATGGTGTCGGCTGCATGTTTTATACCCCTGATGACCTGACGTCATGTAAGAAGCGACAGCATCCGATGCAGAAATCCAAAGACTCTGTTATTCAGGCCGGCTGAGGGCTACCTGCAGGCAGATAACCCAAATGTGATGACTGCAACAGTGAATACACTTGAAAATCTGCATTTATGGTAAGTGTACACAACTGTACTTTTCACTTGCTTCAAATAGTATGTCATGCACACTGATCTCTCTCTCAAACATGTTTTACCCAACCTAAGAGGGGGGACTTGGAAAGATACTCTGGAATATAGAGAGCTTCACTGGCAGTTGAGATTAAATGCCAGTGTTACACCTGGACTGAATGACAGGCTAACTATAAACAGTGTGTTAAAATTAAGGGCAGCCAAGTTGTAATAGCTATTTGATTTGCATTTTGTATTATTAGGAGCACCTTCTGAATGTTTATTATGCATATACATGTAAATATTTTTATATATATTTTTCAAATATAGTTGCATAAAAATCTTTTAATTTGGAATTGTATAATGCGTATTTTCCACACCCATGTATTATTATAGAGTAGTTTTTAACTTAAAGTCTTATGCAGTGTTATTTATTATTACTGTAATGTCTCAGTTTTCACATTAGTTTTTGGTTCCTTTCCGAGGTTGTCTCCTATTTTTGGTAATCAACTCATATAACCTAAAGTCTACTGCAGCAGTAGTAATGAGCATAGTACAATTGTGCAAATTGCATTTACCCATAACAGTAGATGTTTGAATTCCTCACTGTTGCAGTAGCTACACCCCCCCAGTGCTGCCTAGTGCTGTATGTAATTTCTTGCAGTGTAAAGTTATTGGATGTTCTTTGTGTTTCACTGTTGCAGTCATCACATTTGGGTTATCTGCCTGCAGGTAGCTCTCAGCTGGCTTGAATACCAGAGTCTGTGGATTTCTGTGTCAGATGCTGTCGCTTCTTCCCTGACGTCAGGGGTATAAAACTTGCAGTCGACGCCATTACATCAGTCTTTCTTGCCATGCAGTGCCTGAAGCAGAAGCAGTTTGCAAGTGATGGTCAGCCGTCTCCTGAAATTTTCATTTTCGAGTTTCAGACCCGAAGTCTTCAAAAAAAGATAAGTACCCCGTTGGGGATTCTTTTTCTTGCTCCAACCAATGTCAGTAAAAGTTAATAATTGTCTTACCTGTGGAAAGCAAATACCTCATAGAGATTTTCATTCTTACTGCATACCCTGTTTAGGCCCAGACCACGACGTCCCTCGCTGTCAGTTTTGTGCCTTGTTCAATGCCCGAACTATTCGTCGTCGGCCATTTTTGCAGCCAATTACTTTCGTACTCCATCTATGAACTCCGAAATGGCTTTGTTAAGCCATTGGAATACCAAGCGTCTGAAAAAACATAAGGATAACGACAGAGACAGACCGCATAGGTCCAAAACTGCCGACAACGCTTCCGTTAAGCTAGTCGCCAGTCCGCTGGTACTCAGTGAGGTGCTTTCGCAACCCCTGATACCCACTACTTCAGATTCACAGGCCACTACTGAGACCCATTTGGAGTCCGGTATGCCGCAAGATGCTTCTTTGACTATGGAACCTGCAGATGTCTCTACCTTGGATGGGTCCAAAGCCACTGTGCAGGCACCGGCTTCTGAGGGTGTATTCAGGCCTACAGACATTCATATTAAACCAACGCTATTGTTTCCATCCAGACGTTCCAAATCCCTCAGGCCAAAAACAAATGCCTAGAATGGCTGAAGACCTTATTATCTTAATTAGGGGAAGCCAGCCTTCCCCTTCCAAGAGACCTAGAACTGATTTTCTTTCTGATTCTTCTGATCAGGAATCTGATATTTCTGCTCCTTCTGATTACCAGGATTTGCCCTTATCTACTTATGAGGATTCTGATGCAGAGGATTCCATTCCGTCTGCTTCCCCTCCAGAAGATTTTTCTTTCGGTGAAACCTTGCATACTCTTAGGGAGCATTTTACTGGGAAAGCCAGGATTACTCTGTGTCCAAAAAGAGACTTGGGGAATTCTTACTTCTGCCTCAATACAGGCCTTTAGCTATCCCTCCTGTTCTGGACATTGTAGGTGATGCTTTCTTGGAATCCAGCCTTACCCCAGACACTTTGCCTCCAGCTCCCAGAAAACCTGACAGGTACTACAGAGTACCTGACTCTCTCACAAGTTCCTCTTCAAGAATCCTTCTGCGGATCCAGACACCATTTCCCAAGGACCAAAAGGCATTAAGGCTACTGCTGCCAAAAAGCCGACCCCTTCTGATAGAGATTCTAAAGCCTTAGACAGATGGAGTAAGAAGGTATACACTTCTGCTACTTTGGCCATTAGGGCTTTAAATTGCCAGTTTCATACGTTAAAGTATCAGCAGCATATTATGGGACTATTTAAACAGAAAATGATGTTGATTCCCGACTGTGCTGAACACAAAGAATTGCAAGATTTAATGCATTCTGCAGAACAAGTTGGCAAACGTACTTTGCAATGTGGTTTTGATGCTTTAGAAGCATCTTGCAGGACTGCTGTCACTGGGTCTGTACTTAGAAGGCATGTTTGGCTTAAGGAACAAAACTTGCCAGATCATGTTAAAGCTAAATTACTGGATGCACCCTTAAACCAAGACTGCCTTTTTGGCAACAAAGCAGAAGTCACCCTGAAAAGGATGGAGGAAAAAGCTAAGTCTATGCAAACTGTTAAAGATTTCCTACAGGTACAGCCTCCCAGATTCAGTAGGCATTGGCCTTCAAAGAACTGGTCCTTTCCAGTCACTTCCAGGCCTTCTCAGTCCAAACCCAGGAACAGCAGCCCACCTAGGCTACAGTCTCAGGCTACACACAGATCTAGGCAGTGGGGGGCTCCCACTTCCAAATCAGGGAGTAGTAAGCCACCCCCCTATGGAAAAATGGCACAATGACTTAGCCTTAAACCTTCCAAGCCCTGCTCAACTACCTGCTCCCTTAGGGGGAAAGCTCGTCCTGCATGAAAAAAAACTGGGAACTCATTACCCAGGACAAATGGGTTTTAAACATAGTTTCCCAAGGATACAGATTCCACTTCCACACACTACCATCCCCAAATGGTTGGCCAGACCTACCCCCAAATCAATGGGCGGAGGCCCAACAGCAGGTTCTCTCTCTTCTCAGTATCAGGGCTATTCAGCCTGTCCCAGCAGAACAAAGGGGACAAGGTTTTTATTCAAGACTTTTTCTGGTACCCAGAAAAGACAACTCCTGGCATCCTATCCTGGACCACTCTATTCTCAACACCTTTCTGGTGGTTCCAAAATTCAAAATGCTTACTCTTCAACAGCTTCTTCCTATGCTAGCCAAGGATGCCTGGCTGGCAACCCTAGACTTAAAGGAAGCTTACCTACACATCCCAATAATAGGATCCTGCAGACAATACCTACATTTCAGGGCGGGCTCCATGCACTTTCAGTTCTCTGCACTTCCCTTTGGCTTATCTACTGCGCCCAGGGTGTTCACAAAGTGTCTAGCTCCAGGCATTGCATTTTGCAGGCAGAGAAATATTCAAATTTACCCATACTTGGACGATTGTCTGATTCAGGCAGAAAGCCAGGACTTGCTATTACAACTCCTGACATTCGTAAAGAAACTTCTAACCTCACTGGGGTATACCATCAGTGAAAAGAAGTCTCACCTAGTACCCTGCCAACAGATTGTATTCCTGGGAGCAAGCTTGAACACAACTTCCTAGATGGCATTTCTCACTCCGGAGAAACAAGTTTATTTGACAACGTACGTCAAACTGTTGGCCACAAAACCCCAGCTATCTGCAAGGAGAATACTGCAACCTCTGGGGTTCATGGCCTCTTGCATTCTACTAATTCCATATGCAAGATTGCATATGAGGAAACTCCAGTGGTATCTAAAAAGCCTATGGTGTCAACATTCTCAGGACCTGGAAACAATGATTTCTATCATTCCTTGTATGAAGACAGAGTTCCTTTGGTGGGAAGAGGCCTGCTACCACAACAAGGGACTCCCTTTCACTCTACCCCCTGCCACCCAAACCCTAACAACAGACACATCAGACTATGCATGGGGGGCTCACATGACTGGGCAGTGCATTCAGGGCAAATGGAACCCGAGACAGATGCACCTGCATATCAATCAAAAAGAAATGTTAGCTGTACAGAATGCTCTGACAGCCTTAAAAGACCGTATTCTTCCAGGGTAACTATTGGTAAAGACAGACAACACCACAGTTATGTGGTACATAAACAAGCAGGGGGGGGGGCACTTGTACCCTCTCTGCAGACTAGCCATGGCTGTATGGAACACAGCCTTGAGCTACCAAGTATACCTACAAGCACAATTCCTGCCAGGCAAACTAAATTCGCTGGCAGACTTAAGCAGAAATCTCATGGACCCGCACAAATGGAAACTAGAACACAAAATATTCAGCCTCTTGAGGAACAAATGGGGGACTCCAGAGGTAGACCTGTTTGCCTCCCCTCAGAACTACCAATTGAACAAATTGTGCACAAGTACTCCCCACAGTCAAGCTTGGAAAGTGGATGGCCTGTCCTTTACCTGGGAAAGTCTCTCAGTTTATGCCTTCCTCCCTCTGCCTCTCCTCTCAAAGGTTCTACTAAAAGTCCAACAGGACAAGCTAAGGACAATACTGATTGCACCAGACTGGCCACGCCAGCACTGGTACCCCCCCCATGCACAATATGACACTGCTACAACCATGGCTCCTGCCTCAGACCCCTTCCCTGCTGCCCCAGCAGGCGGGCCAGATTCTGCACCCTCAGCTTCAAACCCTGAACCTTGCAGCCTGGCTAATTCCTTGAGCTCTCCTCTAGCATCCCTCAGTAAGCAGGTGCTGGATGTCATTCTGGAGGCAAGGAGGCCTAGTACTAGAAAATCCTATGCTGAAAAGTGGAAAAGATACTGTTCCTGGAGCCAGACTCAGGGGATGAGCACAACGGTGCCCAGCTTACTTCATATTCTACAGTACTTAACAGAAATGCTCCACAAGGGCCTATCCTTCTCGTCAATTAAACTTCATGCCTCTGCCATTTCAGCACATTATAATACTGAGCCACCCCTCTTCTCTCACCCCTTGCTAAAACAATTCCTTAGAGTGCCAAAAATGTAAGACCCCCCAGGAGAGCTCCCACTCCCTGGGACCTTAACTTTGTATTGGATAAGCTCACTCTTCCCACCTTTAAGCCAGCTGCAACAGCAGAGTTGAAATTCCTTTCTTGGAAAACAGTCTTCCTTCTAGCCATCAGTTCAGCAAGAAGAGTGTCTGAATTATAGGCCCTCATGGCAGTGGAACCCTTCACTGCCTTCCATTCAGACAGGGTTTCCCTCTGGACTAATCTTTCCTTTATGCCCAAGGTGGTGTCTAGTGTGGCGCTAAATCAGTCCATTCATTTGCCTACCTTTTTCCCTAATCCACAAAACAAAGGGGAACGAATGCTGCACTCTTTGGATGTGTTCAGACAACTTAGATTCTATTTGGACAGGACTAAGCCTCTCAGAAAATATGAACAGCTGCTTGTTGGCTTTGCTGCAGGGGCAGAGGGGAAGGCCATTTCAAAGCAAACCATTTCCAAATGGATAACCCATTGCATTCATTTCTGCTACAAGCACCATGGAAAATCTACCCCACAGGGGTAAGATCACATTCCTCCAGGGCTGCATCTACCTTTGCGGCATTTCTCAGAGGAGTCCCTACCAGGGACATCCTGAAAGCTGCTACCTGGAGCTCTGTACATACCCTCACCAAGCATTACCACATGCCTATTTTTTCTAAATCCAGATCTGGATTTGCCACTGCAGGGCTAATTAGGGGGCCCTAATGCACTTAACTTCCCTCTCCCTTCTTAGGGGCTTAATAGCCTAGCCCTGCACTTTTAACTTCTCCTCCTCCTTCCTTAGCTTTGAGAATCAACCCAAATGTGATGACTGCAACAGTGAAACATGAAGAACATAGTACAGTTGTGTACACTTACCATAAATGTAGATATTCGAGTGTATTCACTGTTGCAGTCCTGGTTACCCTCCCTCCAGCCCCCTGACATCTCTTGGTTCTACCTTTCCTTCTTCTTGGTATATTTATTTTTTCTTGTGTATTTGCTTTTTGATGGGGGTGTACCATACCATATAATTGTACCATATAATTGCTTCCTGTTGTAGGGGCACCTGACATCTGGGGCAAGAAGAACTGATGTAATGGTGTCGGCTGCATGTTTTATAACCCTGATGACCTGACGTCAGGGAAGAAGTGACAGCATCCAGTGCAGAAATCCAAAGACTCTGGTATTCAGGCTGGCTGAGGGCTACCTGCAGGCAGATAACCCAAATATGATGACTGCAACAGTAAATACATTCGAACATCTACATTTATGGTAAGTGTACACAACTGTACTTTTTTCTTTCTCTCTCTCTCTCTCTATATTTATATATATATATATATATATATATATATATATAATCTGTCTACTTCTTTTGACCTAACTCCCATTTGCCTGACACCCATTTTCCTGACCCCATTTGACTGAAATTTCATTTGCCTGACACTTCATTTGCCCGACACTTCATTTGACCGACAAGTATTATTAGCAAGAAAATGGAATATGCCCCCTTCCCCACTGTAGTGCGACCCTGTAGTTAGAATATATAGTTAGGGGGTGTAGGGGGCACAGCCCCCCACAATGGGGGGGGTGAAGCCCCCCCACTTCATTTCATATGATATTGTTAACTTTTGATGTAATATTGCTTAGTAAAAGAAAAGTAAGTGGGGGGATTCACCCCCCACACCCCCCCTAACTATATATTCTAACTCCAGGGTCGCACTACCGTGGGGAAGGGGTCATATTCCATTTTCTTGCTAATAATACTTGTCGGGCAAATGAAGTGTCAGGCAAATGAAATTTCAGTCATTTGGTCTCAGGCAAATGGGTGTCAGGCAAATGGAAGTTAGCTCAAAAGAAGTAGACCCATATATATATATGGATCCCTATCAGATGCTCGAGTTGCAGAAAGCCAAGGACCATATGGTTGAGACCATATGACCAAAGTTTTGCAACTTCGAACACTTTGTATTGAGATCGCCATACAGCGCGGCACTCGGGATTTGGTGTTTTCCTCACTGTAGTGCAGTCTCTGAGTTGGTATATTCAAGAAGCAGGAGGTGTAAAGGGTGCAGGGGTCTTGTCCCCCTGTAAAAATGCCATTGTAAGTTGTTTTATTTCATTTTCGTGTTTTTACTTTTTTTTCCCCCCAAGGTTGGAAAACTTCGATCATATGGTCTCGACCACATGCTCTTTGGCATTCTGCAGCTCGAGCATCTGCTAGGGATCCAGATATGTATGTGTGTATACACACACATATATATATATATTTCCCCTTTTTACAGGTTCAGGATGAGTAAGCTCTTTTTTACTTTGGGGCAAGAAAGTCTTGAATAAATCTTAACTCCTGCTGCTAACTGGACAGCCCTGTTGTGGGAAGTCAGCAGTCAGAGTGAAGTTGTGGGAGGGAGCCAGAGGTTTTGGAAGCTGCCTGGTTGTTGTATCATGGGCAGAACACAACCTATATAGCCTAAATGCTACTGTAGCAGTGTGGAATTTGAACATCTGCTGCTATGGGTAAGTGCAACTTACACAACTTGTACTTTGTCCATGATAGCCATTGTTGACCCTCTTCATAAACATTTTGGTCACCTAGACCCTCACTCTTACAAGTTCAACACAATCTTCTAAGTCAGTGTGGAGAGTTTAGGAACAATACTAGGCAAGTAATCATGAGGACCATAAGAGGCCCATCCATACACACCTTTAAGTAGTAGACACACTTAAAAGTTTTTGACACCCTGTATGAGTACTGAATAGTATCCACCTCCCAAATCAAGCAGGGCTGCAAATAACCCTGGTATAAATTTCTGTGTACTCATGCAGTCATCAAGAGTTCTGTTACATAGCAGGCTCAGCTCTCTGTCTGACAGAACCGAAGTTCTTTGATTGGTTCCTTACAGTTGTCCTTTTTTAAGGGATTGATAGGTATTTTGAAGGAAGCCAAGATCCTCTAGATCATGCATTTGTAAAGGGAGGTCTTTTTGTCTTATGTCAAGACAGTGTGTTAAATGCAGCTTCTTTTTTATTTCGTAAAGTCTGACATATTTTACTGCCTCGTTTATTAATTCTGATATGGCTTACTATTTAGTTAAAGTATGTTTGTCTAACTATCTTATATACTTGTATACCTAGGTTTTCAGAAGTTGCCTTTCCTGTTGTATTGAAACTGTTTATAAAGTAGAGCCTCCATATAAAGTCTGAGAGGCACACTGTTTCTGCAGTTCAAAAACAGAGGTCTGTAACTGGAACTTTGACATGCCCTTCTTTTGAGCATGTTTTCTAAGCAGATGTTTCGTAATTTTCGTGAAAGGCTTTGCTTTTAGTAGCAGTTACCTGTGACATTAAGGATTTCTGAACAGCAAGCCTTAAATATAGGAAGACCTAGCCAATCACTTAACCAGACAGTACTTTGGGGCATTTGGAAAATTGGGCTATGGTCTTCATGGTTTCCAGGACTGCATGTCTAGTAACTAAATATGAACTGAAAGAGCAAAACCTCCTATGCAGTCTAACTACCTGTTTATTTCCGTACAATAAGCTGGTTGCATAAGTGTGGACACCCTTAAACTAATATTTGGTTGAAGCACCTTTTGATTTAATTACAACATTCAGTCTTCTTGGGTAGAAGTCTATCAGCATAGCACATCTTGATTTGGCAATATTTGCCCACTCTTCCTTGCAAAAGCGCTCCAAATCTGTCAGATTGCAAGGGCATGTCTTGTGCACAGCCCTCTTCAAGTCACTCTATAGATTTTCTATTGGATTTAGGTCTGGGTTCTGGCTGGGCCATTCCAAAACTTTAATTGTCTTCTGGTGAAGCCATTCTTTTGTTGATTTGGATGGTATGCTTGAGGTCATTGTTGTGTTGACAGATGAAATTCCTCTTCATCTTCATCTTTCTAGCAGACACCTGAAGGTTTTGGTCCAAAAGTGACTGGTATTTGGAACTGTTCATAATTCCCTCCATCTTGAATAAAGCCCCATTTCCAGGTGAAGAAAAGCAACCCCAAAGCATGATACTGCCACCACCATGCTTCACCATGGAAATGGTGTTCTTTTGGTGGTGCAAAGTGTTGTTTTTGTGCCAAACGTACCTTTTGGAATTGTGGCCAAAAAGTTCAACCTTGGTCTCATCAGACCATAACATGTTTTCCCACATGATTTTGGGAGACTTGATTTATTGTTTTGCAAATTGTAGCTGGGCCTGGATGTTTTTCTGTGTAAGAAAAGGCTTCTGTCTTGCAACCCTACCCCATAGTCCAGACATATGGAGAATACGGGAGATTGTTGTCATGTAGTACACAACCAGTACTTGCCAGAAATTCCTGCAGCTCTTTCAGTGTTCTTGGCAGCCTCCCTGACCAGTTTTTGTCTTGTCTTTACATCAGGTTTGGAAGGATGTCTAGTTCTTTGCAATGTCACTGTTGTCCCATATTTTCTCCACTTTTTGATGACTGTCTTCACTGTGTTTCATTTTTTTTTTTTTTCTTCTTTTGGCTTTTTCCCGTGTAGGGGTTGCCACAGCAGATCACATGTCCGCTCATGATTGGCAATGGAGTTTTACAGTGTCGAGTTGCCAGCCCGGTGCCCAGCCTTCCACAGAAGGCACGCACATGCACACACTCACACCTAGGGCCAATTTAGAGTGTCCAATCCACCTACAGTATGTCTTTGGGATGTGGGAGGAAACCGGAGCACCCGGAGGAAACCCACGCGACCACAGGGAGGTATATCCAATGCTATGGAAATTTTTTTGTACCCTTCTTCTGACTGATACCTTTCAACAATGAGATCCCTTTGGTGCTTTGTAAGCTCTCTGTGAACCTTGGCTTTTGCTGTAGCAGGCAACTGAGTAAATGTCAGGAAAATCCTACTAGGATGGCTGAACTTTATTTGGGGTTAATCAGAGTCTCTTTAATTGATGGCAGGTGTGTACCCAAAAAGACTGAATTTTGTAATTAAATCAAAAGGTGTTTCAACAAAGTATTAATTTAAGGGTGTGCACACTTATGCAGCCAGCTTATTGCACTCTTTTTTAGTTTTTATATTTTTCACCTAACAGATTTGTTTGTTTTTAATTGAATTTTGCAGGTTATGGGCCACATTAAAGGTGGGAAAAGTTTTGAAATGATTTATTGTGGTCTCACTTTTTATATCACAAAAACCTGTCATTTTAACAGGAGTGTGTACACTTTTTATTTCCACTCTATGTCTGTGATTGACAGAGGCAGTTAGTAAATCATCCCTATATAAAACAAATTTGTGTATCACATTTGGGTGGCATGGGTAGGTTTATAAAGACCCTAGTAGTCGTTAGCGTAGTATACTCCTCTGAATCTGTAAACCCTGTGAGATGTGTGTATACTGTTTGGTACACTTTCATACTTTTTTGTAATTCTTGTAACAATGGTATGATCCTTATACCATTCATAACAGTAGCTGTTTAAGTATAGGATCATTAATGCATGAAAGAATCCAACCCTTTTAACTGTTACTGCCAAATGTGGGCCTGGTAGACTTTGCATGTAGATAGTGCTGTACTTGTTGCATACCTTATGGCTGGTTATATTTGTTGTATTATTGCCACTATTTTAACATTTTGCAATGTTTTGCAATTTTACTAAATAATAAGATTGTAAATACTTTATAAAACATATGGTCATCCTGTGTTAAGCCTTCATTGTTTAGGGTGTCCAAGCTACTTTTTGAGACTTTAACTGCTATAGAATTTTAGATGTTATGTAGTCCTATCTCGCCTACATTCTTACCCGTGGGTTCGGAGCCGAATATCGGCTCCGACACGGCCGATTTTTATTAACTCAAAGTCTCTCATTGGCTGGGCTAAGAGGGTATCCCATGGTGCACTGCTTCCTATCCCCAGATCTCGTTTGCTGCTTGTGTAGCTCAGACGTGGTCTCGCTTGGCTGTGGCTAAGTACCCTCTCTTTTACTATTTCTCTTTGAGAAAGTTGTTTATTCAAACCCAAAAGCTATTTTAATAGCTATTCTTGCTGATCGCTAATTTGTGTGTGTGTTTCAGTGCTTGTGTTAGTAGTTTGGTATCCCTCCTGTTCCAGCGGGCTAGGCCCGTTTTAGTTAGAGGACCTAGTCCTCCACTCTGCCATTGTATTAACCTTTAGTCTTGTGTTTCCTGAAGAACCGTTTCAGTTAGAAGTTCTTGTGTGTGACTAGTATTGTTTTCCCACTGTGTCTTGTTGTGTGAACTGTTTAGATTAGAGGTTCTCAGTGTGCCTGTTGGTCTTAGTACCTGGTGTTCAAAATTGTGTGGTATTTCCCGCCATTTTTTGCGAGTTACATCTAGGCTTCCTTTACCGTTCATTGTAAAATGTCCAAAGATCAGAAGGAACCTAAGCCTTCTGGCTTTAAGAAATGTTCCAAATGTGGATATAAAATGTCCATCATGGATAGACATTCTGTGTGTATCTACTGCCTCGGAGCCATTTTTGCCACGCGTTCAGTGCTAGGGTGCTCCAGAAAAGAAAAAACAAGTTAATTTTAAAAGGACTTTTAAAACCATCTTTTGAGGAAGCTGTTGATTCTGCTTCTAGTACTATGTCTAAAGCTTCCAAGTCCAAGAAAAGGTCTCCGGCTCCATCTGCTATTTCAGAGCCCCCGGAGAAGATTACAGTTTTGGACTCTACCTCCTCGGCTCCACTGTCTTCGGGGCCGCAGGAGGTATCTGTATTAACCGAATCGGCGTCGGCTCCAATTATCCTTGAGCCCATTCGGAGCCGATCGCCCAGTGTCAGACTTGGTTCGCCAGAAAAGAGATCCCAATCTCCATCTATCTCCTCCAAATCCTCTAGGCTTTCTGATTTGGATGTTGACAGGGTAGTGCAGAGGCTTCTGCAATCGCCGGTGTTGGCCAAATTGTTTTCGGCTCCGGAGCCAGTTACCATGTCCGTTGCGATGATTCCTCCTCCGAGCATTTCCTTGTCGTCGGAGCCGGTATGCTCCGCTCTGAGCGATGTTCCTGCACCGGCTCCGATACCTCCTTTAGGTTTATCAGTGCCGACTTCAGCTCCGACCATGTCAGTTCCGTCCACAGGGTTCGAGACTCGGGTCTCTTTGGTCGGACCTGAGGGGGGATACGTCGGGACAGCTGTCAGTTCTGAGTCTCCCACTCGGTGCATCTGCTCAGGGGGACCCCAGTCCCGGTCATAGCCTTGGAGGCCGGTCGGTTCTTGGAGCCGGGAGGACCTGCCTTCGAGGCCATGCGGAGCGCGCTGGCAAGATAGTCAACTACATCACCCGGGTCGGTCATTCCGTCCCCCACCACCCCGGCGAGAGCCTCTGACACTCTCCTGTCCTTAGACAGCAGAGCGCCAGGCCCTAAGCTCACCCCCACGAGTGGTTCCCAACCTGCTGAGGGTCTCCCAGAGTCTTTGCCTGAGGAGCCCCCTAGAAAGAAATTGTGCAAGAGGAAGCACATAGACTCCCAGAATGTCTCTCACCTCCGATACTGACCTCGAGGAATCAGAAGGTTCCCCCAAGTCTTCCTCTGATGATGTTTCTTTCTCCGATATCCTGGAGATACTGAAACAGAGAGAAGGCTGGTCTTCCAAAGCTCCTTCCAAGGAGGAGTCAGTATAACTTAAGGCTTTTGGTGCTCAATCTTCTGCCTCCTGGGTGTCTCCACCCTTCGACGAACTGCTTGACCTCATTTGTCGAAGAGTGTGGGAAAATCCTGATTCTGTAGAGCCCGTGCCCAGGTGCCCCAACAAGTTCCTGTCTGCACCCCAGGGAAAAGAGTTTCTATGAAAATTAGTCCCAGTAGATGCCATGGTGGTGGCGGCAGCCACCCAGAAGGAAGTTGCAGAATCTTCCTCATTGGTTCATCCTCCTAACAAAGAGTCTAGGACCATGGACCGGTACGGGAAGCGTACCCTATCTTTAGCAACCTTCACCTTACGGTCGCTGAATTATTTATCTCACTTCACTCTGCTCCAGAGAGATCTCCTAAAGAACTCGGAGATGCTCTTACGGGTAACATACCTGAGGCGGTAGCTCAGACGGTTAGCGCACAGGTTTCTGCCCTCAACTCCAACACTAACTCGTCCATGCAGCTCATTTCATATGCGGCCAAGGGAGCGAGTAGGGCGGCGAGCTCAGGGGTCGCTCTTAGAAGGCAGGCCTGGCTACGCCTGTGTCACTTCGTGGAGGCCTTCAAGTCTTCCTTCACTGACGCCCGATTTGACGGTTCCTCCTTGTTTGGGACCAAAGTGAAAGACACGCTCACCAGGTGTGAGCAAGAGGGAAAGACCTTGTCTGCCGTCGGGGTCCGTTTTCCCTTCCTTCTAGGCCTTATCCCAGTGGGGGGGGGGAGATGTGGTTCAAGAAATCACAGAGGTTCTTTCCTGCCGCACAAGGTGAACCCCCCCCCCAGTGAGGGGGGGGTTACTCAGGGAGACGTCGCCCCAGAGGCAGAGGGCCCCATGTCGGAGACCTTTGACTCCTTTCGTGGCTGTCCATACTCTCATTCCTGAGGGTGTGCCCGACTGCGCTTATCCTGAGCCAGTCGGGGGTTGAATTTCCTTATACCCGGAAGCTTGGGAGAGCATCACCCAGGACCAGTGGGTACTAAGGATAGTTTCCAGAGGTTACCTCATCCCATTCTCTTCAATACCCCCGCCAATAAGAAAAATCCCAGACGTTCGACCCAGTCAAAGGGATCAAGCAGCCTTGGAGGCGTCTCAGCTGCTGGAAAAAGGAGCCATCCAACCAGTCCCCTCAGACCAAATCGGATTAGGGACTTGCTCAAGATTCTTTTTGGTGCCGAAAAGAACAGGGGACCTGAGACCCATACCAGATCTCAGTCAACTCAACAATTACGTACACAAGTCCAAGATGTTCATCATGTTACCCTGCTGCAGTCATCACACTTGGGTTATCCTGTCGTCAGGCGGTCCCGCAGTCAGCTGGAATTCCAAAGTCTTGGTCCAGCATCGGTTGCTGTCGCTTCTTCCCTGACGTCAGTGTGCCAGGGGTATATATATAATGCATCTGACGCCATTTTCTTCAGTCTTTCTTGCCGCGCGGTGCCCGAAGCAGAAGCAGTTCGCAAGTGCCGGTCGGCCGACTCCTGAGATTTTCAAAGTCGAATTTCAGATCCGAAGTCTTCAATAAAGCTAAGTACCCCATTGGGGAAACTTTTCTTGCCTCAGACCGATGTCAGAAAAAGTTAACAATTGTATTTCTTGTGGGAAGCAAATACCTCATAAGGATTTTCATTCTTACTGCATACCTTGCCTAGGCCCAGACCACGACGTCACTGGTTGTCGTTTTTGTGCTAGGTTTAATAAGTGTACTATAAAAAGATGCTTTGATTTCGCACGACGCTACTTCGGTAGAAAATTTAACTACACAATGCCGTCAGAGCAACCGACTACCGGCGTGCACAAAAAACGCAAGGATAAGGGCAGGCAGCCTAGACCCAAGCCAGACTCCGAGGCCTCGGTTGGACAGGTCTCCAGTTCACCGGTCTTCAGTGAGGCTCTGACGCAGCCCCTGACTACCGCAGATTTGGAACCCGAGACCGCTTCGGAGCCTTTGGTGGAGAGTGCTAGGCCGACGCAGCCATTTTGTGTAGCCCCTACCGACGACACTGCAGAAAGAGATGTCGATGCTGCAGAAACACCTTCGGTTTCTGAAGGCATCTTCAGACCAACGACGCTCACGATAAAAACGTATCCTAAGCTTAAGACTCCTATTAAACCAAAAAAGACTGCACTTCAGTCTCCAGTTCAAGGCCCCATGCCTAAGAAACAGATGCTTAAAATGGGGCTCCCAACCCCCACCCGACAAAAGGCCTAGACAAGAGGAAGATTATGCCTCTGATCAAGTGTTTATTTCCTCAGGCTTCTCTGAGGACCAAGATTACTCCTTTTCCCCTTATGAAGATTCTGATGCTGAGGATTCTATTCCCTCAGCTTCTCCTCCTGAAGACTACTCCTTTGGGGAAACTTTACACACTATGAGGGAACATTTTCACTGGGAAGGTCAGGACTACTCTGACTCAAAGAAAAGGCTCAGAGAGTTTATTTTACTCCCCCAGCACAGACCACTTGCCATCCCCCCAGTTTTAGACATTGTGGATGATGTTTACTTAGAATCTAGTTTGAACCCAGATTCTCTTCCTCCTGCTCCAGCCAAACCAGACAGATACTATAGAGTGCCTGACTCCCACAAATTCCTTTATAAAAGCCCTGTTGCTGATCCAGAGACTATCTCCCAGGGTCCCAAAGGGGCTAAGGCTTCTATGGCAAAAAATCCTGTACCCTCTGAAAGGGACTCCAGAGCACTAGACAGGTGGGGGAAAAAGGTTTACACCTCAGCCACTCTAGCTATGAGAGCACTAAAATGCCATTTTCACATGCTAAAATATCAGCAATTTCTAATGTCTCAGTTAAGACAAAAAATGAGTGCACTCCCTCAACAGTCTGAATTGAAAGAAATGCAGGATCTGTTGCATGCAACTGAACAGGTGGGCAAACATACTTTACAATGTGGGTTTGATTCTTTAGAGGCTTCCTGCAGAGCAGCTGTCACTGGGTCTGTTATACGTAGGCATACTTGGTTAAAGGAACAAACTCTGCCTGATCATGTTAAAGCAAAGCTTTTAGATGCTCCCTTACAGCAGGATGTTCTATTTGGAGTTAAAGCAGAAGAAGTCTTAAAGAAAATGGAGGATAAGGCAAAATCTATGCAGACAGTCAAAGATTTTCTACAGGTACAGCCCCCTCGCTTCAGCAGAAATTGGCCAACAAAAAATTGGTCCTTTCCAGCTACTGACAGACCACAGAGGGGTAAATACAGATGTCCAAGAGGCAGAGGACAACCACAAGCCCAATACAAACCTCGACAATGGGGCACTGCAACACAGAAGGGAGGAGAAGACAGGCCCCAAACTACTAGAAGGCAAACTCAGTGACTTACACCTCATCTGGCCAAGCAACACTCTCTTGGCAGCTCCCTTGGGAGGAAAACTCGCACTTTTTTCAGACAACTGGCACATTGTCACAAAGGACAAATGGGTCCTAGACATAATTTCACGAGGATACAGATTCCATTTCCACACCTTGCCAATGAAAAGAGGAATGCCAAACCTGCCACAAAATCAATGGGCATAGGCACAAAAACAAATTACAGCTCTCATGGACATGAGAGCCATTCAAATGGTACCTACACAGGAGCAAGGCCAAGGATTTTACTCAAGACTCTTTCTAGTCCTCAGAAAGGACAATGCCTGGAGACCAATTCTGGACCTTTCAATTTTAAACACCTTCTTACAAGTACCCAAATTCAAGATGCTAACACTACAGCAGCTTCTTCCCGTGTTGGGCAAGAAAGCATGGCTAGTAACGTTGGACCTCAAGGAGGCATACCTGCATGTCCCTATCAGACAAAGTTGCAGAAGATATCTCCGTTTCATTGCAGGTTCAACCCATTACCAGTTCTCTGCACTGCCCTTTGGCTTATCCACTGCGCCCAGGGTCTTCACAAAATGCTTGGCACCAGTAATTGCATACTGCAGACAAAGAGGAATTCAGATATACCCATACCTGGACGACTGCCTCATCCAAGCAGAAAGCAAGGACATCCTCTTACAATGTCTGGCTTTTGTAAAACATCTTCTAAGTTGCCTGGGGTACACAGTAAACGAAAAGAAATCAAAACTAGTACCCTCACAAAATATGACATTCCTGGGTGCCAGCTTGAATACAACGGCCCAGAAGGCTTATCTGACGCCAGACAAACAACTACAACTGACTCAATATTTCAAAACAATGGCAACAAAGACCGAACTCCCTGCAAGAAAAATTCTGCAGGCCTTGGGCTTTATGGCATCTTGCATACTACTAATACCATTTGCAAAGCTGCATATGAGGAAATTACAGTGGTACCTAAAAAGCGTATGGTCTCAACACAACCGCAGCTTGGAGACAATGATATCTCTCATTCCCTGCCTACAACATGAGTTTCTGTGGTGGTCACAGGCATGTCACCTCAACAAGGCTCAGTCTTTCACCTTGCCCCCAGCCAGGCAAACTGTGACAACAGATGCATCGGACTATGCCTGGGGGGCACACATGGCAGGACAGTGCATTCAAGGCATATGGACTGCAGATCAAAGGAATCTGCACATCAATCAAAAAGAGATGCTAGCTGTACAGAATGCTCTGACAGCCTTCAAGAACCTATTACATCCAGGACAACTTACAATAAGGACGGACAACACCACAGTAATGTGGTACATAAACAAACAAGGGGTACACACTCCTACCCTCTATGCAGGCAAGCAATGACCTTGTGGAACACAACACTGGCTTTCCAAGTTCAGTTACAAGCTCAATTCCTGCCAGGAAAAAAGAACACATTGGCAGACGACCTCAGCAGAAACATCATGGATCCCCATGAGTGGAAACTGGATCCACAAGTATTGGCAATGATAACTCAAAAATGGGGCCTTCCAGACATAGACCTGTTTGCCAGCCCCCAAAACTAACAGCTAACAAAATTTATTGCAAGGACACTTCACCATCTAGCTTGGAAAGTGGACGCACTCTCATTCAGTTGGAAAAACCTGACAGTATATGCCTTCCCTCCATTGCCTCTCCTCACAAAGGTGCTTCTGAAAGTCAGAAAGGAGAGACCATGACTGATACTCATAGCCCTAGACTGGCCATGTCAGCACTGGTACCCACTATTAAGGAATATGGCCAAGGGCCCACCTTGGATTTTACCACAAATTGCCCATTTGCTCACACAGCAAAACAATCAGATTCTACACAGCCAGCTCAAAACCTTAAATCTGGCTGCATGGCAAATCACCTAAGCATCCAGCCAGCTCCTGTTTCCCAAGCAGTTATGGATGTTATTCTGGAAGCTAGGAGGCCCAGCACCAAAAAGGCCTACTCGGACAAATGGAAAAGGTTTTGCGCCTGGAACCAAGCTAAAGGCCAAAATACACTTCAGCCTCACATGCCTCAGATTCCACAGTATTTAAATGAGATGCTGCACAAAGGACTTTCTTTTTCTTCCATTAAAATCCATGCATCAGCTATTTCAGCCCACTGCAACACGGATCCACCCTTATTTTCACATCCACTTCTAAGGCAGATCCTCAGAGGGGCAAAAAACATTAGGCCCCCCCAGGAGAGCACCTACACCAACATGGGACCTCAATTTTGTTCTGGAAAAACTTACGCTACCTCCCTTTGAACCAGCTTTCTTTGCAGATCTACAGTTTATATCATGGAAGACTGCCCTGCTGCTAGCAATAACTTCAGCCAGAAGAGTCTCAGAGCTGCAGGCACTAATAGCAGTGGAACCTTTCCTCATTTTCCATCAAGACAGAGTTTCTCTATGAACTAATCTTTCCTTCATGCCTAAGGTGGTTTCCAGTGTGGCTTTAAATCAAACCAGCCACTTACCCACCTTCTTCCCATATCCACAGAACAAAGGAGAAAGACTCCTGCATTCCTTGGACATTCACAGGCAACTTCGTTACTACTTGGATAAAACTAAGGTTTTCAGAAAATCTGACCAGCTCTTTGTATCCTATGCTACAGCTTCACAAGGGAAGGCTATATCAAAACAAACCATTTCCAAATGGATAGGACATTGCATTCATTTTTGCTATACCCATCATGGAAAACCTGTTCCTGCTACCATTAGGCCCCACTCTACCAGGGCAACAGCTACATCTACAGCCTTCCTCAGGGGGGTTCCAACCAAGGAGATTTTGGAAGCTGCAACTTGGAGTTCAGTACACACCTTTACCAAACACTATCACTTACCACTTTACTCTAAGACTAGAGCTGGCTTCACCACTGCAGTTCTGCAGGGCCTTCTAGCCTCCTCTAACACTCTATGACTCCTCCACCCATCCTTAGCTTTGGGATTCTACCCAAGTGTGATGACTGCAGCAGGGTAACAGGAACATAGTACAGTTTTGTATCTACCATAAATGTAGATGTTCGAGTGTACACCCTGCTGCAGTCCAGGTTACCCTCCCTCCATCCCCTCTGATCTAACTGGCTAAATCTCTACAATACCTTCCTGATGTATTTACTTATAGCTGGAGGGATTTTGTGTTTGTGCTAAAATTTCTTAAATTGGTACTAATTACTGACCACCTTTTTGGGGGCACCTGACATCTGGGGCAAGAAAAACTGAAGAAAATGGCATCGGATGCATATATATATATATATATATATATATATATATATATATATATATATATATATATATATATATATACCCCTGGTGCACTGACGTCAGTGAAGAAGCAACAGCAACCGACGCCGGACCAAGACTTTGAAATTCCGTCCGACTGCAGGACCGCCTGACGACAGGATAACCCAAGTGTGATGACTGCAGCAGGGTGTACACTCGAACATCTACATTTATGGTAGGTACAAAACTGTACTTTCTGGATGGTCACTCTACAGTCAATCCTCCCATTGTTGGGAGAGAAAGTTTGGATGTGCTCCATCGATCTCAAGGATGCTTATTACCATATCAAAATGGACAAAGCATCCAGGAGTCACCTACGCTTCCGGCTGGGAGCCAGTCACTTCCAGTTTCGAGCCCTGCCCTTTGGTCTCACCACAGCCCCCAGGGTGTTCACCAAATGTATGGCAGTGGTGATGGCTCACTTGAGACATCAAGGATTCCAGGTGTTTCCGTACCTGGACGACTGGCTCCTTATTGCCCCCACCAGGCATCAACTACTTCAAACAAAGGACGCTGCCATCAGTCTATGTCATCAATTGGGCATAACGATAAACTGGGAAAAATCTGCCTTATTGCCCTCACAGCGTGTCACCTTTATAGGAGCAGAGCTGGACACCATTCAAATGCAAGCATTCCTACCACAAGAAAGGATCATGGTATTGCAACAACAAATTCATATACTGATGCCACTCAGACAAGCACAGGCAAGAGTGGTTCTACAACTCCTAGGGACCATGATGGTGACTATCATGCTAGCCCCTCTAGCGAGATTACACATGAGACTTCTTCAGTGGCTCCTCTTTGTCCAGTGGTCTCTACAAAGACTTCCACTATCTCATCCCATATTGATCACAGAAAGGTGCAAGCAGGACCTGTGTTGGTGGTTGTGCACCAACAATTTGAACGGGGGAAAGCCCTTCATTCCTCCCGTCCCTGTTGCCACGGTGACCACGGACACCTCCCAGATGGGGTTGGTGGGGCATTATCTCAGCAGGACAGTCCAAGGCACGTGGCAAGAACATGAGATACATTCGCATATAAATGTCCTAGAGATGAGAGCAGTGTTTCTTGCGTTGCAGGCACTTCAGGACGTTCTTCCTCTAGGGACTATTGCAATACACTCAGACTACATGTCAGTAGTGTGGTATCTCAGCAAGCAAGGGGGGACACAATCATACCCCCTATGCAGAGAGGCCATGCGAGTGTGGAATTGGGCAATAGCTTCCCAACGGTTTCTGGTGGCGACGCACATTCCGGGGAAGTCCAACGTAATAGCAGACAGGCTAAGCAGAGCAATACTTATGCCTTATGAGTGGTCCCTGAATCGCCTGGTTACAGAGCGAATCTTCAGCAGGTGGGGTCAAGCTTGCTGTGACCTTTTTGCCAGCCCTCTCAATGCGAAATGTAGCAACTACTTCACGCTGATCCCCCCACAGGGGGAATCACCAAGGGACACTCTGGTTCACGATTGGCCCTCCAGTCTGCTTTATATGCTTTCCCTCCGTTTTTCCTTCTCTCAAGGGTGATTCAGAAAGCTCAATCCTTGGGAAGCAGAATGATTCTGATTGCCCCACAGTGGCCTCGTCAAGTATGGTTTCCCTTTCTTCAACCATACGTTGTGGACACTCCTTGGATTCTGAACCCTCTACCAGATTTACTGACACACGTCGGGACAGTTCCACCCCTCTCTGAGGACTGTCCAGTTGACAGCCTGGCTACTCCACTTCCATCGCTAGTCAGACATCATAATTTTCCACCGGAGGTAGTCCATATTCTATTGTCTTCCCATAAGCCATCCACTAGGAAGATTTACTCTAGCAAATGGAAAAGGTTTTCCATCTGGGCTCATACTAGAGGTATCGATCCTTATACAGCCCCAATAGACTCAGTTCTAGAATTCTTGTCAATGCTTTTCTATCAGGGATCCGCATCAGCCACCATCAAAGTTCAACTGGTGGCAATATCTAATTTCCACGTAGCAAATGAACCTAGTCTAATGACCCACAGACTATGCAAAGCATTCCTCAAAGGTACTCTGTTACTTCGTCCCCCAGTGTCCGAACCCATCATGCCCTGGGACCTCAATTTTGTTCTCCACGCACTCACACTGCCACCTTTCGAACCTGCAGCTGCCTGCGAGTTAAAATTCTTAACATGGAAAACAGCTTTTTTAATAGCAATCACTTCAGCTCGGCTGGTCTCGGAAATTCAAGCCCTCTCCATCAAGCCCCCATATTTAATCTTTCACAAGGATAGGGTCTCTCTTAGACCAAACCCATCGTTTCTTCCCAAAGTGGCTTCTGTGTCTAACATTATTCAGTCCATTGAGCTGCCAGTATTCTTTCCCCACTTCTCTAACAAGGCAGAATTTAGATTTCACCAATTGGATGTGCATAGACAGTTATGCTTCTATCTACACCGGACAAAAAATATCCGGAAGTCTGACCAACTCTTTGTGTCCTTTTCAGAAAATCGATTGGGTTCTCCGATATCCAAGGTTACACTGTCTAGATGGATAGCCAGTTGCATCTCTTTCATCTATCAGGCAGGAGATAAAAATTTGCCATTTCCAGTCAAGGCACATTCTACGTGGGCTGTTTCCACTTCCACAGCCTTTCAAGCTAGATTGTCAATGGATGATATATGTACTGCAGCTACTTGGGCTTCTCCCTACACCTTTGTTTCTCATTACAAATTGGACGTGGTTTCCAGGGACAGGTCTTCCTTTGGCTCCACAGTTCTCAGGAGTATTTTCCTATGAGCCACCCAGGATGTAGGTGCTAGGACGCTGTCCCACGGGTAAGAATGTAGGCGAGATAGGACTACATAACATCAAGAAGTTATGTACTCACCATAACGTTCGATGTATGTAGTCCATCTTGCCTCACATTCTTACTTACCCACCCACCTTCCCCCTGCTTGGAGGATTTGGAGCATAAGATTTGGAGTATAGGTTGTCACCTGCTGAGTCCCTTTTTAGTGACTGTTTTATATGCATGTGAGGTGTGTATGAAGTGTATACATTGTTTCGCAGCAAACTAGATCTGGGGATAGGGAGCAGTGCACCATGGGATACCCTCTTAGCCCAGCCAATGAGAGACTTTGAGCTAGTAAAAACCGGTTGAGTCGGCTGCGAACCCACGGGTAAGAATGTGAGGCGAGATGGACTACATACATCGAACGTTATGGTGAGTACATAACTTCTTGTTTATCTCCTTCCCATGACTAGTTTCTGTACCTTTTCTTCAGTCATCCACATCCATATTTAACCATGTACATTCACAGTCTGCTTTTTGCCATTTTTGCACATTGGGACAGGATGTCACATCAACAGAGGCCATCATCTAGAGCCAGTGCTCACACTTCTGACTTGCTAGCCCTGCTGCATTTTTTCTTTCATACTACGCATATGCTTGCACACTCAACATCTGTGGCAATTTTAGAGTGTCCAGTCCACCTACTGAATGTCTTTGGAATGTGGGAGAAAACTGGAGTGCCGGAGAGAACCCACATGAACACAGCAGGGAATGCAAACCCCACACAGACGTCACCCCAGGTAAGAAATGAAGCAGAGAAACTATTGCTCTGATGTAACAGTGCTACCCCTGTCTGCCACAGTGCTGTTCCTTGCAGCCATCCCTATTAGTAAAATCTCTTTTTCCATTGTCATGTTGGTTTAGTTCTTAGAATATTTTCTATTACTTTGTGAATATAATAATCATATGATTGTTATTTTCCGTATCTCATTCAAGCTTATAGTGCCTTTTTTGCATTCTTTCGGTTAGCACCCATGGCTCCTTATGGCACCCTGACCTTTTTTTGGGTCTGGCCTCTAAGTAACTTACCAGCTAATAATAAGCAGTATTAGAATAAAGAGCTGTTAACAAAATGACCCTAAGATTGTTAATCTAGGATGTCCTGCAGTAGAGAAATGAATCACTGTTTGCAAATTATTATTCATATTTTCATATTTATGTTTATATTTTAATATCTGATGGATCTGCATGTTACTGAGGTTGAATGGTTTGAAATGCCATGGTGGAAGATAGGAAAATGCATTGTCAGTATCCATTTATATCACACTATACAAGAGATATTGCTAGTTGTTAGTAATTATGAAAAGTAAGCATTTCCGTATGTACTTGATACTTCAAAAAACAACTGACATACAAACCTTTGCATGGCATCAGGTGAAGCCTTAGATGTTGTTGAAGAAAACTGTCTTTGATATTTGTACTGTAAGTTGCACGTCTTGAGAAATATTCAGTATTATTTGTATTGCTAATTATATAATTAAGCATACATTTTCAAATGTATGCAAATATCTCAATAAAACATGCACTCAGAGATGTATATATTGCTGTCATGTGAAAGCCTATTTGTAGTTAACCAAAGCATTCTAACAATAATTATGTGCGTGTTTGTGTGTCTAAATTGTACAGCTTCCAAAATATGATTATTTGTGAAAGTTTAGAAAAAAATATAATTATGCATTTGTGTACATTGTAGTATATTACAGTATTTATGAAAAGACTACAAATCTACAATTACCACTGTGAAGAGTACTTCTTACTGACAACGTTGCTGTTTGTACAGTTTAATAGCTTTTATTGTTCACAGAATGTTCACATTTGTTTGCCTTATTTTATTTATTTATTGACATTTGTTAACTGGGAAATTCCACTGGGCTTGAAACCCATTTTCAGTGGAGGCCTGGGGAGAAAAGCTCCAAATTACATGAAAATCATTACATGAATTTGTAAGGAAACAGTTACTTATAAAGCAAGTGAAATAATACAGAAAACTATCTAAACAGCACATATGTTGTAAATTGGCACAATACAGTAACAACAGAACATTAACATGTAGAAAAATTATACAGTTAGAAATATTTAACAATACAGCTCAGTTTTTTTTGGGGGGGGGTAGGAAAAGGGAAAAGTAAGTGTAGTGGGAAGGTAGAATAAGAAAGTTAAACTTAAAGGTAGAAAAAGATATAGGTAGAATCTTATAGCTAGGTGGTGGGAATATGTAGATTATAGGTGGCATGTATTTAATGGTAGTATTAAATGTAGAAAGTGATAGAGAAGAGAAAATGTGTTAAGATAGTTGTATAGATGTGTGGACTAAGATACTAAAGATTAGGGATAACTCATATGGTGTAACAGTATGACATATACAAAAGTATATTTGCTATGTGAAACAGTTTTGCTAGATTAAGGAGGCTCTGGATATGTGTTGCATGTGCACCTGGGGTTATCAGTGAGATGATGTTTTAGTTTTCTTTTAAAGGAGATTATGTTGTCTAATTCTGTAACGGATGATGGGAGGGTGTTCCACAGCTTAGTTATGGAATGGGAATAGAGGCAGCTACCTGCTCTTTTACTAGGTTTTGATACTTTAAGTAGGTGTTTGCTGTTAGAGCGTAGATTTTTGAATGGGACGTAAGGTTCAATTATATTTTTCAGGGAAGGGCAACACTCAAGTTTATAAATGAGTTTAGGGGCAAAGGTAAGTTGTGTGTAATGTAGGTAATGTGCAAATTCTAGCCAGTTTAGTTCTCTAGTCGCCTGGCAATGGTGGGTGTGATTTGGTTGGACTGATGCAAATTTTGCAATCTTATAATAACAGGGCTGCAGTTTGTGTTGCAAAGAGTTGTGGAGATTGGTGAAGATAGGAGACCCATATAGTTAGGTTGGAAGGAGAAAACGTTTTGAAAGTTTTATTCGGATGGATTTGTCTAAGTATTGTTTGTTTCTGTAAAGTTTGCCTAATTTGAAGTGAGTCTTTTTTATTGTGTTATTAATATGCAAGTCAAAGCTAAGTTTGCTGTCAATAGTAATTCCTAGCAGTTTGGCTTGATTTACCAACTCTGTTTGGGTTTTGCTTATGGAGAATATAGTAAAGTCTGTGGGAACAGGTTAAGATGAGTAGTTTAGATTTATTAGAGTTAAGTAATAGCTGTGATTGGTTTAGCCAGAGTTCTATGGATGTAAAGGCCTTTTGTGTTAACTTTTGGAGGTCAGAGAAGTTGCTGGATGTACAGATTATGGTTGAATTGTCTGCGTATTGTATGGTAGTACAGTCAGAGGGAACTTTATGTAGGTCATTTATAAAAATGTTGAATAGTAGGGGTCCTAAGACCGACTCCTGGGGCACTCCTATGTTATTTGGAGGTTATTCTGCCATTTTATGGATTGCTGTCTGTTTTCCAAGTAACTAGTGAACCAGGTTAGGGTGGCATCAGAGCATCCTACTGATTGCAGTTGCTGGATAAGTTTGATGTGGGAGACTGTGTTGTATGCTTTTGAGAGATCAAGTAACAAGACTGATGTAAGTAGATTACTATCTAGGGCGTTATAGATTAAATTTGTGAAGGAGACTAGGGCAGTAATGGTACTATGGGATGGTCGAAAACCATGTTCTGAAGGGGATAGTAGGTTGTTATTGGTTAGATATTCAACCAGTTGTTTGTGGATGCATTTTTCCATTATTTTAGGTAGAGGGGACAGTATGGTCTAAAATTAGATAGGTCATGAGGGTTTCCACCTTTATGAAGTGGAATGATTGTTGATTTTTTTCTAGAGCTGGGGAACTGTGTGTTCTGCAAGTGATCGGTTTATAAGGATACTTACTGGGAAGCGTATTGCCTTAGCACTAATTTTGAGGTATTCTGGGGGGAGATTATCAGCGGATAAGCAACCTGGTTTCAATTTGCCAAGTAATGTTTGTATTTGAGGGGTTGCCACAGGTTGGAAATTTAAAGGATGGCATGGAGCTGATATTGCCTTAAGGTATGATGGATGGGTTAATGGGGGTTGAGGTACTGCCTGCATTTACTACTGTAAGGATACTATCAATAAAGTTTTTATTAAATATTTCAGTGATTTTTAACTGAGCTTTTGTCTGGAAATGGAGATGAGTTTTGGGTGCTGCCAGGATTTAGTAATGAGTTGATAGATTTCCAGAAAAGTCTGGGATTATTACTGTTTGTGTTTATTTGTTGAGAGAAGTAAGTCTTTTTGTCCTGATTAATGGCCTGTTTTGCTTTGTTTCTAAGTATTTTGAAGGTGGTTTCGTTGGGTGGGGTCTTATCTTTTCTCCATTTGTGCCATGCTCAGTCTGTATTAATCAGTAGTTGTTTTGGTTGATTTAGATAGCCAAGGAGCATGGTTATGTTTAACTCCTTTTTTACCTTATGGGGGCTATGGAGTTAAGGGTATCTAGGAAGACAGTATTGAAATAATGTACTGCTTCATCTAAGGGAAGATATTTCAATGGGTTCTAGTTTAGTGTTTATAATAGGCTGCAAAAGTGAGACTTGCTAAAATTGGCAAGATTTCTGGTATATTTGTATGAATGGATGCTTGGGGTGGAGTTGATAGTCTGTGTATCAGGGCTGGTAAGTGGTTACTTAGGGTGTTGGAAAGCATGTTGGGATTGGAGTAGTATTGTGGGTGGGATACTAATATCTAGTCTAGGGTGGATTCAGGGGGATTGTTGTGTGTGTTGGGGTTTGTATAAGTTGTGTACCTTTGAACAGATTGATGGAGTTTGTGGAGTTGTTTGGTGTTAGTTTAAGCCAATTTAAAACCCCCTGCCCTAAAAATAAAAAAGTATGTGTATATATATATATATATTCCTTACGCCTGGGTTATCGAGCCGGCCATCTTCCAAGCTTGCGACAGCCACAAACTCTCGAGCTAAACACTTACCCACAATTCCCCACTCCCTGTTACCTCCAGATTTCATTTGCCGCGTCACCATTCAGTAATGTCAAGCCACTTCTCTTGAGCTAAGTAAAACCTTTTTTGGTAATACCTAATTGTATTACAGTTCTTCTAAGTTCAGATCATGTTAAATAGTTATCTCTTACCCTATTGCATCAAGCGACTCTGTTTTGTTTTTTTCTACCCCTTCTTTCTTCTTAGGTTCATAGGTTCATAGGTTAGTACTAGGCTACAAGCCCTTGCAAGCCATTTTATGCCTAGCCAGTTATCCCTTGTGAGTCTCAAACCCTGCTCCTTGTGTTTGTAAGGCAAACACCTTAACCATTAGGCCACCTTCTTACTGTGAGGTAACTCCTTTACCATCATTGGTAAAACCTTTCCTTGCTTTACCTTCGGGTATTTCTTGTACCATTGTTGGTACCTTCTTCCTTCCTTTTCCTTTCTTCCACCTTCCTATCATGACAGAGAAAAAAGGTGGTCCGGGATTTAAAAGATTTGTGGATTGTGAGCATAAATTGCCTATTTTGGATGCACATGCGTTATGTGTTTACTGTTTGGGTGTGCCTCACTTGACTGTTGACCTGCCTTGCGGGATTTGTGCGAACTTTTCTAACAGGACTTTGCTGGAATGGAAAAATAAACTGATTTTAAAGGGACTATGTAAATCTTCCTTTTCAGAGGCTATTTCTGGGTCAGGGGCTTCTAACCCTCCTAGTTCCCATAAGAAAAGAGATGAACACAAGAAGGCCAAGTCTCTTCGGTCATCTCCTGCTGGGGACCACCATTAACTGAGACCTAAGAAGGCCAAACTTTCTAGTTCAGATTTGATTTCCTCGGCCTCGGGGCTTTCGGTGCCTAGATCTTCTGCACCAAAGCCTTCAGCACCATCCATTACTTAGGCACCGAGTATTGTGCCCTACACCTCATCGGAACTGAGAGGCCCCTTGGTTCAGACTTCCTTACCGGCACCGACTTTTTCTTTGATGCAGACCTTTTCGGCATCGATGACTGTTCTGACAGTTTACATGGCACTGAATAGCCTCTCGGTACCGACCACCTCATTTTCCGCACAGACTCTTTCGGTACCTACCATAGTGCCAACTACCACTTTGGCACTGACCTTGTCGGTGCAGACCTTACCTTCGGCACTGATGATCTCCTCAGTGCAGACACCAGTAGTACAAGCCTTAATGGCTGTTGTTCTCAATGCAGACGCCTATTTTAGCACCATCCAAACACCCCTTTGTGGCTACCGAGTTTCCTTCATCCTTGGATAGACCTGACTCCTTTTCAGCTATGTCCATGAGATCCACTAGATGCCTCTCGGAACATGATGTGGTGTGTCTTGTGGATCAATTGCTTTCGGCCGGAGGTATCCAACCCTCCAGGACCTATTCTTCCTTCGGAGGTGAACACCCTTCTCCAAAGACCCCTACCTATTCTCCTCCTTCATTGCCTTTGAAGCTCCTTACTGTAGCACAGACTTCCCTCACTTTGGCTCCCTTTATGGACCTCACTAAGGAGCCACAGTTGCCTTTGTGGCAGGAGGGACTTGTCACTCCAGTCACTGCTCAGGATGCCAGCTGTGGCATACATACTCCTGTTTTCCACAGCCGTCCAGGGACTCCGAGTCGGCAGGCTGATTTGCTTGAGTGAGGTGTGACCTCCTCGGGTGGACCAGCCTTCCAACTCATGGAGAAGGCTCTGGCGTCTATTGGCGATCCTGTGCTTTCAGTGCCCCCGGCCTCCTCTGGACTGCAATTTACACAAGCCACCCCTGGCAGACACAGAGCACAAGGGCCTCAGGACACACTCCCACAGGAGGCCCCTTTTGCGCTGTCTTCCCCAGATTCTCCCCTGAGGAAGTTCATCGCAAGAGTTCGTGTAAGAGGAAGCACGTTGACTCCCCAGTGGAGTCCCTCACGGAAGACACAGACTTCGATGATGGAGAAGGGTCCCCATGGTCACCCTCTGAGGTATCCTTTGGAGATATCCTCGAAATACCTAGAGAGGTAAATGGCGTCCCTCTAACCCGACCTCTGAAGAGTCTGTGTTCCTGCAGGCCTTTTTTGCCTGGCCCCCTACCTCCTGGGTTACTCCACCTGCCGACGACCTTGTCCCGCTCATCGTGCAGCGTGCATGGAAGGCTCCTGACACCATTGTCACTATTCCCCGCAGGCCAGATAAAATCTTGTCCCGTCCAGATAGTGATCCTCACTGGTTCAACGGTCTTCCTGTAGATGCCTTGGTGGTGGTGGCCGCAACAAAAAATGATCTGGCGGAAGAAAGCCAGACTGTCCACCTACCCAACAAAGAGTCCCTGGCGCTGGACAGATTAGGGAACCGTACTTTTGCATCAGCGACCTTTGTAGTCAGGTCCCTGAATTATATGGCACATTTTACCAGGCTTCAGAGAGACTTAATTTCTGAGCTCTCTGAAACTTTGGCCGGAGCTGTGTCTGATGAGGTCTGGGACAAAGTGGCCTCACAGTTAGCCACCCTTGAATCGATCTCTAACACCTCCATGCGTCTGATTTCTCACGCATCAGAAGGAGCAGCTAGAGCAGTGGGTGCAGGCATTGTCCTGAGGCAGCGTGCCTGGATGCGCTTGTGTGATTTCACGGAACCCATCAAGGCTTCCTTTCTGAATGCTCCCATTGAAGCCTCTTCGTTATTTGGACCCAAGGTAAAAGACACACTGGCTAGATGTGAACAGGACAGTAAGACCCTTTCTGCCGTGGGTGTCTGTTATTCTTCCCCTCAACGGGCTTTCTCCAGAAACCAGAAGAGTGGGAAGATGTGGCACAAAAAGTCTCAAGGTTCTTTTCCGTGACTCACAAGCCGAGTTTTCCCCTAGAGGCAGAGGGGGAAACTCATATGGAAGATGCCCCTTTCGGGGCAGAGGAGGTCTGCGTAACCAGGGTTCCAGAGATTCTTTCTCTGGCCAGCACTACCAGCACTCCTGAAGAGCGGCCCAACTGCTTTCCTCTGGAAATGGTTGGGGGTCATTTCCCTTTGTACCTTTCTGCCTGGCTAACCATTACCACTGATTCTTGTGTATGAGTGATAATAACCAGAGGTTATCATATTCTATTCGATCTTTGCCCCACCCCCCCCTAATAAACTTACCCGACGTTCCACCCAGTCAAAGAGAAGCAGCAGCATTAGAGATTTCAAAGCTGCTAAGAAAAAGAGTCATCCAAATAGTCCCACTAGACCAGATAGGATCCAGATTCTACTCAAGATTATTTTTGGTGCCAAAAAAGACCGGGGATTGGAGACCGATTTTGGATCTCAGTGTGCTAAACAAATTTGTAGAGGTACAGAAATTCCTGATGGTCACAATAGTCTATCCTCCCACTCTTGGAGGCAGGCGATTGGATGTGTTCTATAGATCTTCAAGATGCGTACTACCACATAAAGGTGGATAGACCATCGAGAAGATTCCTTCGCTTCCGTGTGGGAGCCAGTCATTACCAGTTCCGACTACTGCCCTTCGGACTCTCTACAGCCCTCAGAGTGTTCACAGAGTGCATGGCAGTTGTCACAGCTCATCTGCGACTGCAAGGATTCTGGGTGTTTCCATACCTAGATGACTGACTCATCACCGCCCCCACCAGACATCTATTGGAAGAAGCCTTGGCATACTCTCTTCACACCGCAGAAAGGCTAGGTGTAACTATAAACTGGCAAAAATCCAACCTATCCCCATCCCAATTCGTAGAATTAATTGGGGTCTTGTTGGATAGAAAGAACTGCACAGCATCAATTCCAGAGCACATAATTTTAAGGATAAAACAACAACTCATACCCATCCTCTCAAGGGAAAGATCCACAGCACATTCTGTCCTCCAGCTGTTGGGTTCCATGGCAGCATCCATCACCATTGTCTCCCTTGCAAGATTCCACATGAGGCTTTTACAATGGTTACTACTCACCCAGTGGTACCCTTTTCAGTTTCCTCTATCATCCCAGATTCGGGTGACTCAGAGATGGAAACAAGACTTGATTTGGTGGATGTTGCAGAACCCGTCACAATGGTCTCGCCCCTTCACACCCCAACAGCCCAAAGCCACAGTGACCACGGATGCCTCCCTGATGGGGTGGGGGGGGGGGGTGGAGCTTTTTCAGGGGAAGACAGTCCAATGCACGTGGTCGGAACTAGAGGCCCATCTGCATATAAATGTCCTAAAACTGAGGGTGGTGCTTCTAGTGTTGCAAGCATTTCATCCCCTCCTTCTGTCAGGGACTATTGCAATACAGTCGGACAACATGGCTGTAGTGTGATACATCAACAAACAAGGTGGAACCAAATCCTACCCACTTTGTCGAGAGGTCATGAGGATATGGCAATGGGTGATGGCTACCAACCACTTTCTGATAGCAACGAACATTCCCGGGAGTTCCAATGTGATAGCAGACAGATTGAGCAGGTGCATTCTGCAACCACATGAGTGGTCTCTGAATCCTCTTATAGTGGCGGAGATTTTCAACCACTGGGGTCTCCCTTGCTGCGACCTCTTTGCATCCCCAACCAACTACAAATGTAGCAATTACTTTGCCCTGATTCCCTCTCAGGGACAGTCACCTAGAGACACTCTAGTCCACGATTGGCCCTCAGGTCTGCTTTATGCCTTTCCCCCTCTTCCTCTCATTCCTCAGTTCCTGAAGAAAGCCAGCCGGTTGAAGAGCAGAATAATCCTCATAGTGCCATATTGGCCTTGTCAAATTTGGTTCCCCATCCTATGGCCTCACCTTCTAGATCAACCATGGATTCTCGATCCAACTCCAGGCTTGATATACCATCCGCAGAACCTGATTCACCCCAACCTGAACAGCCTGAAGCTCACAGCTTGGCTCCTCCACTTCTGTTGATTGCCTGGCAATCTTATCTTTCTTCCCCAGTACGTGACATTTTTATTGTATCTCATAAGTCTTCCACCAGAACTACTTATCTCAGCAATTGAAAAAGGTTTACCATTTGGCTGAAGGAAAAACGGATAGACCCATTTTCAGCTCCAGTGTCGGTAGTACTGGAATACCTGTCCAGTTTATTCCAATCTGGCCTATCTGCTTCTACCATTCGAGTTCATTTGGCCGCAATATCTAATTTTCACAATGGTGTCCATGACTCTTCCCTTATGTCACACAAATCATGCAAGACCTTTCTAAAAAGCGTAAATCATTTGAAACCCCCTTTTAGAGAACTTATCCAGCAATCATTAGTCCTGCAAGCTTTGACAACGTCTCCTTTTGAACCAGCTTCTTCATGCGACTTCAAGTTTCTTTCTTGGAAAACTTTGTTCTTGGTCGCCATTACTTCTGCCAGACGTATCTCTGAACTTCAAGCTCTATGCATCAAACGGCCTTACTTGTTCTTTCATAAAGATAGAGTGTCATTGAGAACTAATCCTTCCTTTCTGCCAAAAGTGATCTCTGAAATGTCCATTAACCAAACCATTGAATTGTGTACATACCCTAGACATTCACAGGCAAATTTGTTTCTATCTGGACAGAACTAAGGCTTTTCGCAAATCAGATCAGCTATTCCTGGCCTGTTCTGGGCCTAGACTTGGATGTGCTGTTTCTAAGGTCACATTGGCTAAATTGTTAAAAGACTGTGTAACATTTATTCACAAAACTCACAATATCCCTCTGACTACAGCCGTAAGGGCTCATCCACAAGATCAGTAGCAACGTCTGCTGCCTTCCATGCTGGAGCTACTTTACCTGACATATGTGCAGCTGCAACTTGTGCTAGACCTCATACCTTCATCAGCCATTACAAATTGGATTTGTCCTCCAGAGAAAGAGCATCCTTTGGTTTATTGGTGCTCAGGAATGTCCTTCCATGACAGCCTCCCAGGAGTAAAGGTAGCTGGGGAATCTGTCCCAGGCTTAAGGAATGAACAAGAATTAACAATATCAGATAAAGAAGTTATGTCTTACCTTAACGTTCCATCTGTATTGTTGATCCTCTTTCAGTCATTACGACCTTCCCTCCTTCCCCCTCCTGAGGCTTATAGTGGATCTCATCATCCGGTTCCATTAGGTCCTTTGACCAGAGGTAGCCTCTACGTTCTTTGACTTGCAAACTCAATCTGAAGTAACATGGAGTGGAGAATTGTGGGTAAGAGTTTAGCTTGAGAGTTTGTGGCTGTCACGAGCTTGGCAGATGGCCGGCTCGGTTCCGAGGTTGGAACCAATAACCCAGGTGTAAAACTAGGATCAACAATACAGCTGGAACGTTACGGTAAGACATAACTTCTTTATATATATATATATATATATATATATATATATATATATATATATATATATATAAAACTGTACTGTATTGTAATAACTTTCTCCTTTTCACTAAAGTGCCTGTTGTATGTTGTACTTTCTTTATTGTCTCTATATATTTCTGTTAAATTCAATGTAAAACCGACACTGTAGCTGTCAAAGTTGTTCTTGTTTTTTTGGAGCTTTTATCCCTGGGCCTCCTCTGAAAATGGGCTCACACTCAGATGGACTATCCCGGTCAACAAATGTAAAATAAAATAAATAAATAAATAAATTTATATTAGAGTCACCAAGTATGATGGTTTCATTTGAGATTTAGTGGTTACAGCTCAGCAAGCTCCTGCCTGGTGCCCTGCAGAGTTCTACAGGAGCAGAGAGACAAAAGAAAGTTTGGAGTGATTATGTATCATTTTTCTGCGTTTTCTTGCTGCCTTTAGTTAATTCCACCTAAAATGCTGATTTTTTTAGAGTTTCTGTGATTTAAAAAGCTTGTTTCAGCTACATATTGTACTTATTTTACTGCCTGCACTTTAACAAAGTCATTTTTGTTTTAAATTACCTGTTTAACTGGGCAAAACTGCAGTTCAAATTGTAGCTTGCTACAGATCACCCACCATGTCCCAGGACCCCCATTCTGCATTTCTGGAAACACTGGGAAACAAAGGTCCTACCAAGCACCCTGATATTGGGTGATTTCAATTACCCAAACATTAACTGGGAGAACTACTCAAGTACCAACTCCCTTACCTAACATTTCCTAGACTTTATAAACTCAAATGCCCTAGATCATTTGGTCAACACCCCCACCAGAGATGACAACATATTGGACCTGGTCATCACCTACATGGGTGACCGGTGTTCCACACCCGGAGGTCATCCCCTTGCTGGCTAGATCTGACCATAAACTAATCACTCTGGATATCCACATTCCGCCCCCTCCCCTGGTCAAAGAAACCACCGTGAAAACCTTTTCAAAAGCAAACTTCACGTTACTTAAGACAGAGGTGGAAAGTTTCAAAGCCCCCATGCTGAAGGATAACACTATCCAAGCTGCAAAATCATTTACTAATGCATTCTACGGGCAGCTACAAGAATGCATGGATCGTGCCATCCCAAGCAAAACCAAGACTCACTCCTCCAAGAAAAGGAAACCAGTCTGGTGTACCCCTGCCATAAACAAGCTATACAATAGAAGGAGGAAACTAGTACAGAAAAGAATAAAATCCCAAGAAGGGAAGACATCCCTGATCAGTATCAGCAAGAAACTACGATCCCTCATAAAACCATCCAAGGCTAGCTTTGAAAGAAAAATTGCCAAGGACTCCAAAGATAACCACAAGGCATTCTTTAGCTATGTCAAGCATCTAAGTGGCAATTCTCATATCTGCTCGGAGTTAGAGCAGAATGGCAAAAAATACACTGACCCGACCGATATCGCCAACATCCTGGCAGACAGGTTCAGTGCAAACTTCAACCATCCCCCTCACCCCCAAAAGGGCCCATAACCATACCAGAGGAATGTAGTGCCCCTGAAATTACAGACACTCAGGTTAAAACAGTCCTCTCCAAAGCCAAAAACACAGCATCAGTGGGACCAGACGGTGTCCCAGGCTGCGTCCTACACGAGCTCAAAGATGAACTAACCCCCTCACCTAAACACACTGTTCAAACTCAGCCTCTTCACAGGCTACGTGCCCATACAGTGGCACACAACAATGGTTATTCCGCTCCACAAAGGTGGAGCCACAACACACCCCGGGAACTATCGCCCTATAAGCCTGACTAGCGTGGTCTGCAAGGCTATTGAGTGCATCATCTTGGAACTCATAAACAGACACATTGGGAAGCTCCAAACATTGGATCCTACCCAGTTCGACTTTGTTAAGGGCAGATCATGCCTCCTAAACCTGGTGGACTTCTTTGAAACAGTTACCAAGGCTATAGATGAGGGAAAGGTGGTCCACACAGCCTACCTAGACCTCGCAATAGCCTTCGACACCATTCCCCATTCAGGTATTATAGACAAGATCACCAGCCTGAACATAAACCCCTACGTCACGAGATGGGTTGCCAAATGGCTCACGGACAGAACCCACATGGTAAGAGTTGCGGGAGCTAGATCTGACTCTAAACCGGTTACAAGTGGCATTTCCCAGTGCTCAGTCCTAGGACCCCTCCTGTTCGGCATATATTTCTCAGAGGTACAGGCAAGCACAGAAGGACTATGGCTGACCAAGTTTGCAGATGACTGTAAACTAGGGGCTATAACTGACTCTCCATTGGACACAGACATCCTCCAAAAGGGTCTCACTGACACAGATACCTGGTGTCAAAATCATGGCCTCAAGCTAAATGCCAAAAAGTACATAGTCATCCCCTTTGGAAAAAACAAAGTACCCACAAACTACCACATAGGTGATAGCCCCCTAAATACAGAAGATATAATAAGGGATCTGGGGACCCAAGTAGATAGTAAACTCTCCTTTGATAATCACATTGCCAGAGTAGTTAGAAAATCCTTCTATGTGGCCCACCTAATCACAAAAGGGTTTGCATCCAGATCAAAAGAGGTCATTGTGCCTCTCTATGCATCACTCATCAGACCCATTATAGAGTACAGTGCCCCATTTGGGATGTACCTTACAAGACACCTGCAACAGCTGGAAAGACCACAGAAGTACCTCAATAAAAGGATCACTGGCCTCAAACAGATGCCCTATGCAGCTCGACTGAAGAAACTCCAGCTGTACTCGGTTGCATACCACCTACTCAGAGGTGATCTCTGCCTGACATACAAGGCCATGTCCAACCCCAAATTGATGGACATGCTCCACCTAAAGAAAACCATATCCCCTCAAGCTACACTCTCTAGGGATCTAAACCTTACCACAACAATAAATAGGACGTGCTGGAGGGATAGATTCATGTCCCAGAGACTTCCCATGCTCTGGAACAAGATTCCAATCTATTTATTATTACTTTATTTATTTACATTTGTTTACCAGGATAGTCTGACTGGACAACAAGTACTCGTTTTCAGTGGAGTCCTGGGGAGGAAAACTCCAATCTGCATTAGGCTCCTCGCTAACCCTCTTCAAGAGAAACCTTGACGAGTGGATGGGAAACAGAAAGTTTACCCTGGGTTCACTTCAATGGCTCTGCTGAACAGAGGCACAAGAAACCAATTTAAGGGGGCGGCGAAAGCCAGCACATAGGCTTATAAATGCCTTTGGGCAGATAGCCTAGTACCTACCTATGAACCTATGGACCATGAAAGGAAGTCTTCCAGTGTTGGTATATTGGGACCTGGAGTAATATAGATGGTGGCAGTAGATATTTATTTATGGTTGTTGAAATATAGTGATGCTAACAGGCTTTCCATATTATTGAAGGTGGGAACTATTTTTGGGTGGGGTATTATTTTTAAGTGGTTACAGTATATTAATGTAAGGTCTCCCCCTTACCTATGAAGTCTATCTTTTTGTAATATTTGATATCTGGGGGAAGTATTTCTGAGTCTGATATCTGGGGTTTGAGCCACATTTCTGTTAGAGCAACTATATCAGGTGTATACTGTGTAAGCCATGCATGGAGGTCTGCTAATTTGTTGTAGATACTACGGATGTTTAACATCACGATGCAAAGGTCTTTTGGTGTTTTCACTGAGAGTGATGTAGAGTTGTTAAAATGTTGGGTGGGAGAGGGTCCAGAGTTTGGATGAATATCTCCACTTTGGCATAATAATGTGAAGATAGTGGTTTGGATTGTGGATGAAATGTAGTTAGGTATGACGTATGTGTGTGAGATGTATAATTGTTTGATTTTAGGTATATTAAAATGCAGTTTGGTCTTGAAAGTGGTGGTGTCTCTGTGATTGAAGAGTGATGGTGAAATATCAGAGTAACTATTTTAGGATGAGTTATGGTATGCTGTAGTATTTGTTGGGGTTAGTTCATGTAGTGTGGTGCTGTGAGAAGTGAGGCGGTAGAGAGTAAGTAGATTAAAGATATTTAGGGATGTTACTAATAGAGTTATAGTGTCCATGATGCGAGGGTTTTAGTTGTTTTGGGTGTGGGATGTGCTAACCTCAGGGGGGCTTAGAGCCTATGAGGAGGTTGGAAGGAGTGGCCTGTGATGTATAAAGCTAGAGATAGTAGGGGAGCAGAGTGAGTGAGCCAACTGAGCAGGCATGCCCCTGCAAGGCTGCGAGTGAAAAAACTGTCAGTGGAGGACTAAGGAAAGGTATGTGGAATCAAGCATTTAACTTTATTGAGTGGAGTTATCAACGACACACTTATAGGGGCAACTGTGCACTAAACCTAATTAATTCAGTTGGGTAGGTATTTTAATAAGTTTGCAGCAATTATTTAACTGGGATAAATAAGTTCCTGTAAAATATTAGTAGGCTGAAACATAGATGAGTTGCAGCATGTAGTGGTGACTTTATGCTTTTAAGTTGCTTTTTCAGAAAATGCTCAGGAAGGCAAAGATGAATATATGCTGCTAGAGGTGTGACATTCCATACTACATAGGTGTTAATGCGGAACTGCATCGAAAATCCTGCTGTCTTTATTATTTCTTCTAGGCTCCTCTTTGTCATCATCATCCCTTTCCTCTTTGACTTATAACCTTCTGCTTGTGTTATTTATATCTGTGTAGCTCTAAAATATCCCTTCCATTCAGATAATTCTGAATTACCTTGGTCTTTGGGGAGAATCAACTTATCCTCTTAACTCTTGCCCTGTTCCTCTCCCAAATAAATTCCTTGAACTATTTATTATCTTCCGCAACTTCTCCTGACAATATCAAATATGCCTGACTTGTTTATATAACTAAGAAGACTAGAAACATTTTCACTGTTTATGTGTTATTGTCCATATCTATAATCAAGGGTTGCCAACTTCTCCATTTTTGTGTTGTTTTTTGTTTAGTCTCTTCCCGCATATCATTAGCTGCTATAATATAAACCTTTTGTATCCATGTGCCTAAATACTTCATCTCATCACGTCTCCATAAATGTAGGTATTGCTGAACCAGTTCATGTGTGAATGTATCATTTACTGCTATAACTTTTGATCTGAAGTAGTTTACTTCATCTTCAGATCCGCATCATATCTGACACAGCTGCATTTTTCAGCTATGGCTCCGAGCTCCATGCTCCTCCCCTTACCCATAATGCTCCCTGTCTCCTTTCTCCCCTCAGATCTCTTTTACCGCCTGAGAGTTAACAAGCATGGTCCAAGCTCCAGCATTTTTTGGTCTTAATTGTGAGGTTGTATTTCTCTATTTTAGCCTTTCTCTTGACTTTCTCTTCTCTTGAACGTTCTCTTTACCTCCCCAGGGTTCTTCACTTAGTAAAAAACAAAGGCTTTTTTTTCCTTCCTTTCCTTTTCTCTTTCTCTTTCCCACGTAAGTGTGTGTGTGTTTCTGGGCCTGCTGAAGGTATGGCGGTTGCCTCGAAGCCAGGTTAAAGTGCACAGAGTGTGGCCATAAGCTTTCTCTGCCGGATGGCCACACTGTGTGCGTGGTCTGCTTGGGGGTTGAACACCTCCAGTCCCCCTGTACTATTTGTGCTGGGTTTAACCCCAGAGCACTTAAGGACAGGCGGGACAAATTGATCTTTAAGGGCCTGTTGCCCTCTTCTGCTGGGACTGCGGTCCCCTCTTCCCCTGCAGGGAGAGCAGTGGCTGCTGCTCCATTTTCTTCTTCCCTGGCCTATGGGACTCACACTCCTGCCAAGAAGTCCGGGGAAGGGAATCAGGCTAAGAAGGACCAGCCTTGGAAGTGATCCCTCGACTGCTTGTCGCAGGCCGGCCCACCACCAAAAGTGAAGCCTGTATCCAGGCCCATGACTCCTAGGCTCAGGTCCCTTAGGTTTTCACCTGAGCCCGAGGAACAGCAAAGCAGGTCTCCTGCCAGGTCTTCCCCCCACTGGCACTTTGTTCGATTTCGGCAGTGTCCTCCTGCTCCACTCGGAGCCTGTTGGAAGCAGAGATGGACAAGGTGATGTGGAGGTTTAGCCACACTCAGATACAGGTGGGGGTCTTGCCAGGGCCTTCTCCCTCCAGAACGGGCTCCTTCCAACCATTGTTCTGTTTTATTACTCATTCTCCGACCTGACCTGCGGTTTCAGAGTCGTTGGATCCAGGGACGATTGGAGTCAAGGGGTTGGCGCCAATGGTACCCTGTACCTTGATGCCAAACAGTGCCTTGAGTTTGTCGGATCCAACGGGATCGGATCTGAGCCCTCTGATCCGCAGCCTCGGGGTCGGATCCAAAGGGGTGTTCTCTGCTCCGAGTCTGTTGGAGAGGAGCATCCATCTCGGTGTCTTGGCTCCAACAAGTTTGACTCCAATTCCCCTGTCAGGGCAAGGGGAAGTGGCTTCTGTTTTTTTCTGCCCAGGAGGCACGTTCCCCCTCTGCATTCAACATGGTGGAGAGGGTTCTTGCGGGGCCGAGACCTCAGACCATCTCGTCGTCTGAATCCGTCCAGACCCCCCTGGCTCTGAGTGTGGTTTTGGCCATCTTGCCCTCTCAGGGACAGCTTGTGCCCATAATGCCCAGGTAGTTCCGGCTTCAGAACAGCCTGTTTGCGAGGCCTCCCCAGACATATGTTCTTCATGTTTCATGGTTGCAGTCATCACCTGTGGGTTATCCCTGCTGTGGTAGCCCTCGGCTGGCCGAAATACCAGAGTCAGTGTTTTTGTGCGCCGGCTGCTGTCGCCTGTAGTCTGACGTCAGGTTGTCAGTACTATAAAGCAAGGCAGCCAACATCATTACATCAGTATTTCTTGCCATGGAGCCTGTAGCAGAAGCAGTTCGCATGAGGGACGGTTGGTCACTGCCAGAAGTTGAATTTCAGCAGAAAACATCTAAAGCTAAGTACCCTGTTGGGGGCCCTTCTTTCTTGCTCTAACCGATGTCCGAAAAAGTTAGCCATTGTCTCACCTGCGGAAAGCAGGTCACACACTGAGACTTCCATTCTTACTGCATCACTTGTTTAGGCCCAGACCACGATGTCCCTCATTGCCGGTTCTGTGCCCTTTTTAATGCGAGAACTATTCGCCGTAGAGCTCTTTTTGTAGACAATTATTTTCATATTCCATCTTTGAATTCTGGTATGGTGTCCATCAGCCAACAATCCACCAACATTCCTAAAAAACGTAAAGATAGAGACAGGCCACACAAGGCTAAGCCTTCGGACGACACTACTGCTAAGCAAATCGTGAGTTCTCCAGAATTCAGTGAGGTGCTTTCACAGCCCCTGATGCCCGACTCGCTTTCTACGCAGGCCTCTGCCGAGACCCTTTCAGAGTCCGGTATACCGCAGAAATCCACTTCATCTTCTGAGCCTTTGGCTGTGGCTGTCTCTGCCTTGGTTGGGTCCAGAGCCGCGATGCAGGCACCAGCTTCCGAGGAGGCCGTTCGCACTACCGATTCTAGATGAAAAATGACATCATCTCTTCCGACCACCGTTTCTCAGAGACCAGCGGATTCTCTCAGGCCTCAAAGCCAGGCCACTCCTAGGAAATCTGCTTCTAGCCACCATCTTGCTACTGCTCCCCCACCCCAAGCTCAAATGCTTAAAATGGCGGAGGGTCTATCTCCTTTATCCGAGGTACTCAATCCCCCAGTCCAAAAAGGAAAAGGCTTCCTTCTCCAGAAATTGACAGACCAAGAGTCTGAGGAATCTGATTATTCTGTCTTTGAAGAGGAACAACAGCCCTTAACTGTTTATGAGGATTCAAATTCAGAGGAATCCATCACCTCTGCCTCCCCTACAGAGGACCTCTCCTTTGGGGAAACCCTTCACTCCCTCAGGGAACATTTTTATTTGGAATCTCAGGACTATCCACAGTCAAAGAAATGACTTAGAGAGTTTCTGTACCTGCCCCAGCACAGACCCCTGGCCATCCCACCTATTCTAGAAGTGGTGGATGATGTTTTCCTTGAATCCAGTTTAGCCCCTGATGCTCTGCCTCCTGCTCCAGTTAAACCTGACAGGTACTACAGAGTATCTGATTCTCACAAATACCTGTACAGGAACTCTGCTGCAGAACCACAAAACACACAAACCAAAGTAAAATAAAATGAAATGATCACAGGCTGTATCAGGCACACAAACCACATACATTTATTTGGTTTATGTGGTTTGTGAGCCTGATACAGCCTGTGCTCATTTCATTTTATTTAACTCTGCTGCAGACCATGAGGTCATTACACAGGGACCCAAAGGAGGTGAGACTAGTTCTGCCAAGAATCCTCTTCCTTCTGACAAAGACTCCAGAGCTCTGGACAGACGGGGTAAGAAAGTATACATCTGTGCAACCTTAGCTATCAGAGCACTCAATTGTCAGTTCCATATGTTAAAATATCAACAACACACTTTGGAACAATTAAAACAGAAAATTGCTACCTCTCCTGATGGTGCCAACTCAAAAGAGCTGACAGAATTACTACACACTGCTTGTCAAGTGGCCAAGCACTCATTACAATGTGGATATGACACCCTAGAAGCCTTTAGCAGGGCAGCAGTGACAGGATATGTTATTAGAAGACATGCATGGCTGAAGGAACAACCTCTCCCTAATCATGTCAAGTCTAAACTTATTGATGCACCCCTAGATAAGGAAGACCTATTTGGGGAAAAAGCAGAAGAGGTGCTGAAAAAGATGGAAGACAGAGCAAAATCTATTCAAACAGTAACAGATTTCTTTCAAGATTAACCGCCCAGATTCAGCAGGAACTTTCCCTCCAAGCACGGGGCTTCCCTGCACCCACCAGACAGGGCCAAATTAAGCCCCGCAGGGTCCGGTCATTTTTTGCTCCTATCCCAGGGCCAGCAAAGAACCAAACAATAGACCACTTCCACCTCAAGACAGGGAGTTCTAAGCCAGGCTTGTATGGTAAGCACTCACAATGACCCCCCCCCCCCGCCCTCCTTTCACTCATCTAAAACCAGGAAGGCTCACCCTCTTCAAGGACAATTGGGTATTAAAAATCATTTTTCAGAGATACAGATTCTCCTTCAGTGAACTCCCAATTCCAAGGGGGTACCCAAACCTCCTCCCAAACCAGCGGGCAGAAGCATTAAAACAGGTAAAAACACTAATATCCCAGGGGGCAGTAGAACCTGTCCCTCCAGATCAAACAGGAAAAGGTTTCTACTCCAGACTATTCCTTGTTCCCAGAAAAGAGGGCACTTGGCGCCTCATCCTGGATCTATCCAAACTGAACACCTCCTTGGTGGTCCCCAGATTCAAAATGCTAACCTTGCAGCAGCTCCTGCCTATGCTCACACAAAATGCCTGGCTGGTGACACTAGACCTAAAAGATGCCTACCTCCACATCCCCATCAGGGAATCATGCTGAAAATTCCTGCACTTCAGAGCAGGCAATCAGCACTTTCAGTTTTCTGCACTGCCCTTTGGCTTATCTACTGCTCCCAGAGTATTCAACAAATGCTTGGCCCCGGCTATAGCATTCTGCAGACAGAGAAATATACAGATTTGCCCTTACCTGGACAACTGCCTCATTCAGGTGAACAGCAAATAAAAGTTGGTCCAGGATCTTCTCTTTGCCAAAAAACTCCTAACTTCCCTAGGGTTCGCCATCAATGAGAAAAAAATCAAAGCAAAACCCCACCAGGAAAATTGTTTTCCTGGGAGCTGTGCTAGACACAGCAACCCTAATGGCCTTCTTACCCCCAGAAAAGCAGAGCTTCCTGTCTCTCTACTTCACCCAGCTGGCTTCCAGAAGTCATCTCACTGTGAGGAAGTTCCTGCAAGCGCTGGTATACATGTCATTTTGCATTCTTCTCATCCCTCTTACCAGACTTTACACGAGAAAGCTTCGGTGATACTTAAAGAACCTTTGGTGTCAGCACTCTCAGTCCCTGGAGACCACTGTCCTACTGATCCCTTGCATAAGGGATTAATTTCTCTGTTGGGCAGAGGCTTGTGCCATGAACAAAGGTTTTCCCTTCATCCTTCGCCCTTCCAGCTAGACAATCCCACCGATGCCTCAGACATAGCTTGGGGCGCTCACCTAGTAGGCAGGTGTACCCAAGGCCTCTGGAATGCCCAGCAACTTCACTTGCACATCAACCAGAAAGAAATGATGGTTAGTGCAAAACGCTCCTTCCAACCCCATTTCAGGCCAGTCGTCCTCCTTATAAAAACAGACAACACCATAGTAATGTGGTACATCAACAAGCAGGGGGGCTCCCAATCTTACCCCCTGTACAGGTTAGCTATGAGTTTTACAGCCACCTCCATGAGGCTATACCTAATTGCCCAATACTTACCAGGGATCAACAGCACACTGGCAGACCATCTAAGCAGAAACTTACTGGACCCCCACGAATGGCAGCTGCACAGTGAAATCTTTCTGGAAATCACCCAGGAGTGGGGGACCCCAGAGGTGGACCTCTTTGCCTCACACCTCAACCACCAGCTGCACAAGTTTTGTACCAAGGAGTATCACCTCCTAACATGGAAGGTGGATGCCTTGACCTTCCCCTGGAGCTCCCTCTTTGTGTATGCATACCCTCCTCTGCCCCTTATTCCCAAGGTTCTGATCAAAATAAGGTAGGAGAGACCTAAGGCCATCCTCATTGCTCCAGATTGGCCCAGACAGCATTGGTGCCCATTACTGTGCGGTCTGCCCTTACAGCCTCCGAAGCCGCCTCCCCTAAGGTCAGACCTCTTGACCCAGGGGAGGGGGAAGGTACTGCACCCAGACCTACAGACTCTCAAACTTTCAGCATGGCTCATACACTAAAAACCTAAGAAGAAGTCACTGTTAAGCAAACTGGTTCTGGACATCATCACAGAGGCCAGAAGGCCCAGTACAATAAAATCTTATGCAGGAAAATGGAAAAGATTCTGTTCCTGGAAACAATCAAAAGGGGGCAGTACCTCCCAACCTTCCATCCCTCTCATCCTGGATTACTTAGCATAGTTGCTCAATAGTGGCCTGTTCTTCTCCTCTATTAAAATCCATGCCTCGGCCATCTCTGCCCATTATGATTCAGACCCACTCCTCTTCTCTCATCCTTTGCTTAAGCAATTCCTCAGAGGGGCTTCTAATATCAGGCCTCCCAGAAGACCTCCTACTCCACCCTGGGACCTGAATTATGTGTTAGAGAAACTAACCTTACCTCCTTTCAAACCAGCAGCTTCAACAGAATTGAAATACCTCTCCTGGAAGACTGCCTTCCTACTAGCTATCACCTCATCCAGAAGGGTCTCAGAACTTCAAGCTCTCATGGCTGTCGAGCTCTTCATAATTTTCCATGCAGACAGAGTCTCCCTGAGGACTAATCCCTCCTTTATGTCACAGGTGATATCTGATGTGACTCTTAACCAGGCCATACACCTTCCCACCTTCTTTCCCAACTCTCAGAAAAAGGGGAAAAGAATTCTACACTTACTAGACATGCACAGACAACTCAGATACCATCTGGACCGCACTAAGCCATTCAGAAAAACTGACCAGCTTCTTGTAAGCTTTGCCTCAGTGGCAGAGGGGAAGCCCATCTTCAAACAAACCATTTCCAAATGGATTTTACACTGTATCTGTTTTTGCTACAGACTACATGGGAAACCCATCCATAAGTCGATCCGTACCCACTCCACTAGGGCAACCTCCACTTTCACTGCCTTCCTCAGAGGAGTACCTACCAGGGACATAGGAAGCGGCCACCTAGACCTCTGTCCATACCTTTACAAAGCATTACCACCTGCCTCTCTTTTTTAAGTCTAGGGCAGGGTTTGCCTCTGCAATTCTGCAGGGTCTCCTGACCCATACTTAAGACTCTACCTATCCTTCCACCCTTTACCTCAGCTTTGGGAATCCTCCCACAGGTGATGACTGCAACAGTGAAACACAAAGAACATAGTACAGTTGTGTACATTTACCATAAATATAGATGTTCAGCTAGAGCGTCTGACATGCATGAATGGGCATACCTTCGTTGAAGGTTGTGCGTTAGGGCTGGCAACTCAACACGTAAAAATCAACTACCAATCATTAGTGGACTGGAGTTCTGCTGTGGCGATCCCTAACCTGGAAAAGCCGAAAGACACAACAACAACAACAACATAGATGTTCGACTATATTCACTGTTGCACTCTTGCTTTCCCTCCCTCCGTCCCCCAGTTCACATCTTCCCCTAGGGGGACACATGTTTTCAAAGGTGGCTCTTAGCCACCAGGACCACTTCTCTCTTTTCCCTTGTGCTTCTGATGGGTTAGGGCAAGAAAAACTGATATAATGACATTGGCTGCCTTGACTTATAGTACTGACGACCTGACATCAGACTACAGGCGACAGCAGCTGGTGCACAAAAACATTGACTCTCTGGTATTCAGGCCTGCCGAGGGCTACCACAGCAGGGATAACCCACAGGTGATGATCTACATTCATGGTAGGTGTACACAACTGTACTTTCCCCTGTGGAGGCCCCCTGCAAACATACATGTAAAAGGAGGCACTTGGACTCTCCACCAGAATCCGTCACGGAAGACATGGACTTGAATGAAGGGAAAGGTTCCCCAAGGTCATCCCCCTGAGGATGTCTCCTTTTGGGTACATCATGGAGCTTCTCCACCAGAGACGGTGTGGTCACCCCAAAGCCAACCTCTGACGGGTCCATGTTTCTGGAGACACTCAGCTCGGGCCCATCTACCTCTTGGGTGTCCCCTCCTGCTGATCCACTTGTGGAACTAATAACATCTAGGGCTTGGAAGGAGCCGGACACCATAGAGCCAATACCTAAGTGTCTGGATAAGGTTTTGAGTCTCCCCTTGGACAAGCTTCATTGACACAAGGGGTCCCCTGTAGATTTTATGATGATGATGGCAGCCACCAAGAAGGAGCTCGCTCAGGAGAGCTCCACGGTCCACCCACCTGGACGAGAGTCAAGAGCGATGGATTGCTTTGGGAAGTGAGTTTGTTTCAGCAACCTTCTCTTTTGAAGGAGCTGAACTGTATGGTGCATGTCATCTGACTCCAGAGAGGTCTTGTCAAGGAAGTCATGGAGATGACCCCAGGGTCCATGTCAGCAGAGGACAGGAAGACGTTCGATGCACGAATGGCCACTCTAAAAGCAGTAGCCAGCACATCCATGCGCTTGCTCTCCCACTCCATGGAGGGAGCTGCATGGGCGGCAGGGACAGGCATTGCCATCAGGCATCGCTCCTGGCTCCACTTATGTCAATTCTCGGAGACCTTCAAGGTGTCTTTTTACCAGTGCCCTTTACGACTGTTCTTCCCTGTTTGGGAAGACGGTCAGAGAAACTCTGGTCCAGATAGAGAAGGATGGAAAAACACTGTCTGCAGTCTGGATCTGCTTCTCCCTGCCTCAAATGTAATTTTCCAGGAAGCAGCGAGGCCCATAGAAGATGTGGTTCCGCAAGTCTCAGGCATTTTCCCAGGATGCTCAGGACTCGCCTTCCCCCAGAAGCAAGGGGGGATTTGACAGACACTGCCGTAGAGGCAGAGGGGGTCCTAAGAATTTCGTGTCCCGAGAACCCTTTTCGGATAAACCTGAGCAGCAGCCCTAAGGGGTTGCCCGACTGTTCATCTGTGGAGGCAGTCGGGGGTCGTTTGTCGCTACACCCTTTAGCATGGGAGTCCATAACAACAGGATGTTGGCATTATATTCAGAGGATATTCTGTTCCATTCCAGGAATCTCCCCCATCCAACAAAGCCCTACCAGACGTTCCACCAGCACAATGGGAGGCTACAGCAGTATAAATAGATTCACTGCTAAGGAAAAGAGTCATCCACCTGGTCCCAATAGACCAGTCTGGATAAGGAGTTTATTCCAGGTTCTTTTTAGTGCCAAAAAAGACGAGGCACCTCAGACCAGTCTTGGATCTATCCAAATTGAACCTGTCTGCAACCAAGACAAAAATTCTGGATGGTCACGATTCAGTCTATCCTGCCCTATGTGCAGGCCAGAGACTGGATGTGATGGATTGATCTCCAGGACGCATACTATCACATCAAGATGGACAGCCACTCCTGGAGATTCCTTTGCTTTGGGCTGGGACCCAATCATTATCAATTTCGAGCCCTTCCCTTTGGTCTCAGCACAGCCCCCTGGGTTTTCACCAAGGTAATGGCAGTAGTAGCAGCTCACCTGAGGCTTCAGGGTATTCAGGTCTTTCTGTACCTGGATGATTGGCTTTTTACTGCCCCTTCAGAGCATGTACATTGTCAGGCCAGGGACTCCTTCCTTTGGCTAGCCAACAAGTTGGGCGTCACAATCAACATGAACAAATCTGCTCTACTTCTGGTTCAGGTTTTGGATTTCATCGGGGCACAGCTGGACACAATACAAACGAGGGTGTGCCTCACATTAGACAGGATGCACAGTCTGAGGTTACACGTCTTACACATTCTTCAGACCCATTTACTAACAGCCAAGGCAGTGTTAAGGGCATTAGGGTCTATGGTGGTGATGATCAATCTTCTTCCAATGGCGCGTCTTCACATGAGAGTGTTGTAGTGGACACTTGTGGTTCAGTGGTCCCTGTTAGACCTCCCTTTGTCCTTTCCAGTGAGAATCTTGAGAGCATGCAGGAACTCCCTTTGGTGGTGGATTCAGTCCCCAGATCTCCTCAAGGGACGCTCGTTGCAACCTGCCTTTCCCAAGACCACGGTGACCATGGACGCCTCCCTACTATGGTGGGGGGGGAGCACTGCCCAGGAAGGCCAGTCCAAGGCACATGGTCCCCTTCTGAGACCTATCTGCCAGTCAGTGTTCTAGAGATAAGAGTGGTTCTTCTTGCATTGCAGGCCCTTTATGCTCATCTTCCTCTAGGAATGATTGCAATTCAGATGGACAATATGTCAGTGGTTTGGTATATCAATAAACAAGGGTGAATCAGATCTTATCCCCTCTGTCGAGAAGCCATGAGAGTGTGGGAATGGGTGATCTCATGGCCATTTTCTGGTGGCAGCACACATTCCGGGATGGTCCAACATTCTAGCAGACAGGCTCAGCAGATCTATCCTGATGCCTTACGAGTGGTCTCTGAATCCTTCAGTAGCGGAACAGATCTTTCTAGAGTGGGGTCGTCCTTACTGCAATCTCTTCGCATCTCCTTCCAACGTGAAATACAGTGAGTTTTTTGCTCTGAACCCCCCGCCGGGAGAAACCCCCAGAGACACTCTGATTAACGCTTGGCCTCCCAGTCTTCTTTATGCATATCCTCCTTTTCTCCTTATGTCGAAGTTTGTGCAGAAAGCCCAAAGGCTGGGGAGCACTGTGATCCTCATTGCCCCATTCTGGCCTCGACAGGTTTCGTTTTCCTTACTCGGGTCTCATCTAGTTGTTCCACCATGGACTTTGGATTCTGTTCCATCAGGGACCCCACACCCAGACCAGGACAGTCTGAAGCTCACTGCTTGGCTACTCTGGTTCCCATGATTATTAGGACTCCCTGTTTGTCATCCCGTTAGGTCCATTCTGGTAGCAGCTCACAAATCTTTTACCAGAAAAGTGTATCATAGTAAATGGAAACTTTTCTCTATATGGGCCACTCAGCGGTCTCTGGACCCTTTTACTACACCTCTTTCGGCAGTCTTAGATTTTCCGGCTGGCATTTTTCAACAGGGCGCCAGTTCCTCTATGGTTAAAGGTCAACTGGCAGCCATTTCTAATTTTCATGTGGGGGTAAATATGTCTTTATTGGCTTCCTCTAAACTTTGTAAGACTTTTCTTAAAGGTGCTTTTCTTCGTAGACCCCCGGTAAAGGAGCCTATCCCACCATGGGTCCTTAGCTTACTGTTGTAGGCATTGGTTTCTCCCCCCTTTGAGCCTGCAGCTTCAGTAGACTTGCAATTTTTGACCTGGAAATCTACCTTCTTGGTCACCATCACTTCTGCCAGAAGGGTGTCGAAGCTTCAGGCTCTTTCAATCAAAATGCCCTACATGATTTTTCATAAACGTAGGGTGTCGCTACGCACTAACCCATCCTTCCTTCCTAAGGTAGCTTTGGAAGCCAATATTAATCAGACCATTAACTTGCCAGTCTTTTTTACTGTCTACCACAATAAAGGGGAATATAGGTTAAATTTATTGGATGTGCATAGACAATTGAGGTTTTACCTACACAGGTATAAACCCTTCTGCAAGTCTGATCAATATTTTTTTGTCTTATGCCAAACTTTCTTCAGTAAACCAGTTTCGAAAGTGACAGTCGCTCACTGAATTTCACAATGAATTGGCCACGCCTATTTGGAAAGAGGTCTGTTTCTGCCAGGAAAAGTGAAAGCTCATTTGACCTGATCTATGGCTACGTAAGTGGCCTTTTGGTCTAGGGTATCTTTGGGTGATATTTGTTCAGCTGCCACTTGGCCCTCATCTCATACCTTTATTTCACATTACAAATTAGACATTGTCTCTAGGAGTAAAGCATCCTTTGGCTCTGCAGTGCTCCAGAGCAACCTTTCATGAAAGCCACCCAAGAGTTTGTTAGCTGGAGACTCTGTCCTGCAGGTTGAAGATCAGATTATATGTTTCTTATCAGATGGTTATTGTTGGGATCATTGGTCCTCTCCAGGCTAAGGGTTTTCATATTGGTTATCTTGGTGATAAGGTGTCATTGGGATGGGTGTCTGATACCTGTTAGGCAGTAAACTCAATCTGAGGGGAGAAGGGAGACAGGAGGCATTATGGGTAAGGGGAGGAGCATGGAAAATGGAGCCATAGCTGGAAAGTGCGACCATCCCGGATCCGATGCAGATCCAAAGACCCACAGGTTGAAGACAAATGAAGTACAACTACTCAGATGGAACGTTATGGTGAGTACATAACTTCTTTTTTTTTCTTTGTTTTATATCATGAAAATACTTGAAACTGTCTCAAACTGTTCCACAGGGCAAAAATATAATTTTCTGGATTTATCAAGTACCAAATAATGTCATCTACAAATACAGCTAGCTTTTCTTGATGACCATACCAGTTTTATCCTTGATTTTTTTTTAAATCTCTTATTTCATGGCTGTAAATGTAACACAAATAAAAAAAAAGCCACCCCTACATGGTACTTTTGATCAAATACATGTTGTTGGAGTGGACCCCCACCGATATAAATCTACCCTTCAAATATCCTACTAATTGACCCTATTATTCTCTCAGTGAATGTGAATACCACTATTGCTCTACTCATAGAATCATAGCTCCCACTACTAAATGCCTTCACTGCATCATGATCCACCTGCAGTTGTGGCATTTTTTTTTACAATATGCTTCCTCTGTAATATCATTTGTAATATTAATGTTGTCAGATATTTGCTTCCCCTCCACCAAAAAAAAAACAATGATCCATGTCTATCAATTTTGGTATCACTTTTGCCATTCCCTTTGCTAATATAGACATAATCACTTTATAATCATGGTTTAAGATTGAAATGGGCCTGTGTGAAGCTGGGTCTTTACCCACTTTAGGTATTACTGCTGCCAGAGCTTTCTTCCAAGGTGCTTGTACTGCTCCCCTCACTCCTTTAAAAATATTGTTAAACAAAACCTCCCACATCTTAGCACTTTCTTCCCTTCCAGCTTCTAGAGTTTAACAGGAATATCACCTGTTCCTGGATACTTCTCTGTTGTTTTTTTCCCAATAAACATCATTATAAAATTATCAGCATTGACACCACTTTAGTTGCAAATATTGTACGTCACAGACACCATTGAAACAACTGTAATTGCAAACATTATACATCACTTATAATCTATCCAGTCATTGTCAGTTAAGCATCATATGGCTCATTCAAACTCTTCTTCTTGAACCTCATTAATTCTCTGCATATATTGTTCCCACAATTCCCATTTTTTCCTATGTAACTTGCACCTTCCAATTTTTAAAGATCCCAATTCCAGTTGTTTTATCTCTGTTATTGTATTTACTACTTCTAGTAAAATTGGTCTAGACTTTGATTTCCATTTTCTAGTAATTGCCTTTTTTGGCAGCCATCATAACTAGACTCAGGAAGGCTTTACTATGTCTAGGCAATTTTGATTCTGTATCATAGCTCAAAAAATCATATCCCTAGTCAATCCAGTCCACTCACCCAGCATCTCCAACAGAACGGTCTGCGGGGAATCCCTAAAGTCTGCCAGCTCATTCCACTCCCAAAAACATGTTCCCAGCCACCTCTTTCTTGTCCATCACACCTCCAACATTTACTATACACCTGAGGAAAAATCTACTTGGGGTATAAAAATACCTATGTAAACACTTCCTAGCAAGTATCCTAAATCTTCTAGACTTTGTTGCATATTTGGGAGATATACATATATCCCCCATTGTCTCTTTGTGAATTTTTTTATCCAATCACTCTTTCCAATCCTTTTAAGCTCCTCTGATTGATTCTTATAATTATTATACAATATTTTATATGCTCTACTAATCATTCCATTTTTAACAGCAGCTTCTGTTCTAGATTCTACTAAAAACTCTACCAGTGTTGGTCTTTCATTTAGGACCACCCTATTTCTTTCTCCTTGCTTATACTCTGATATCAAGCCTTGATAGGGAAGGCAATCTCTAACCTACAATCCAAATAAATTATTGACCTCTTCCATTCTATTACCTTTCTCTTTCTAGTTATTTGCTCCCAATACCTTGGTTCCTTTTCCAGTTTTCTCCAATAAATTCCAGCCCCCCTCTTGCCTGTTATCTGTATCCCTAACCACAGTCATCCCTATCGGCAGAATCTCTTTTCTCCATTCTTGTGCTGGTTTAGTTCTTACAATACTCCCGCTATTTTTATAAATATAATATTCTGTATGATTTTTGTTGTTTTCCTTAAGAGTCTGCATCCAAAATCCCAATTTGTCCTTATTTATTGACTTTCCCCTGTATCATCATCACTCCATTCCACTTTTAATTATAGTTTTCTGCTTGTGCTATGTATAAGAGCCTTAAGTGTGTTGCTCTAAAATACCCCCTCAAATTGGGTAATCCTAGTCCACCCTGTTCTGTTGGAAGAATCAGCTTGTGCCACTTGACCCTTGCTGTTTTCCTTCCCAGATAAAATCCTTCAACTCCTTTTTTAATTGCTCTCCACAGCTTCTCCTCTGGTTGATAAAAATATGCCTGACCTTTGCATAAGACTAAAGGGACTAAAAACATTTTAATTGATTGCATCTTAATATCTATATCCATATAACAATTTTTGTATTATCTTCTGTTTAGTCTATTCCCACATATAGTTACCATATTCCCACATATAGTTACCATAATTTTATCATGTCCCCATGAATATGGATATTGATGGACCAGTTTTGTGGGTGTATAATTTACCACTATTGTCTTTGTTTTAGCTTCTTTAATTTTGTATCCCAAGAAGATTTGAAACTGTCTTAAAATGTTCCACAACACTGTAATGTCCCTTACTGGTTTTGTCACATATAAAATAATATCATCTGCAAATATAACCAGCTTTTCATGACCACCATGCCAGTTATAACCTTGAATTTCTGAGTCCCTTATTTTCTTTGCCAATGGTTCTAAATGTAATGCAGACAACAAAGGGGAAAGCAGACAACCCTGCTTGGTTTCTCTATTCAAGCAGAAGTTATCAGAGAGGACTGCATCCACTTACATTTTCCATCCGATCCCTCATATATCCTCCTAATCAACCTTATAATTGTATCAGGGAAAGCAAATGCTTCCATTGCCCTACTCATGAAGCCCCAATTTACTCTGGGAAATGCTTTCTCTGCATCAAGATACACCAATAACAGTGGTATACATTCTGCTTTCCTCTAGATCTTCAGTGTTATGTTAATGTTGTCATATGTTTACCTCCCCTCCACAAAACCACACTGATCCATATCTATCGATTTTAGTATAATGTTTGCCATTCTTTTAGCCATTATAGGCATAGACACTTTATAATCATGGTTTAGTATTGAAATGGTTGTAGAACGAAAAAAAAATGAACCAGCACAAGGGGAAAAGTGCTAAAACATATTTTATTCGTGGCAAAGTTTATTCCATATAATCCTTGTGTTGCAAACCGGTTTCGGCTATCTTTTAGCCTTCTTCAGTGCAAAAAGACAAAATAGTGATTCAACAGCACATCCTGGTCAATCCTTATATACCAAATAATTTAAAGGTGTATATACACCAAAAACTTATCACATTTGTTGGGAATGAGTCATAGACCTCTGAGTTTGTCTTGGTCTTCAAAAATGATACCATCAGTCTTGACTTGAATATAATTATAATACTATTATAATGATATTATTATAATATAATATGAACATGTATTACAAAAGATGCATGAAACAAGAAGCTGACAAAGATTACTCCATTTCATTTAGACCAGGTTTAAACAAAGCCCCTAACCTGGTAATCCATGAGGATTCCATATCATTTAATTTGTCATGCCAGCCTGCTTTAGAGTTTATATGCAAACCAATTTTGTCAATAATCACAAATTTAAATTGTGCCGTTTGGTGAGTTATGGTATGTTTGTATAGGGCATTAGAAATTTTTCCATTTCTAATGGCACTGAGATGTTCACTTATCCTGTGTCTCAGTGGTCTTGATGTTTGACCCACATAGAAGGAAGAACATGTACAAGTGGCCAGATAGACCACCCACTCAGTACTGCAGTTGCCAAAAATTCTGATCTGGTATATCTTAGGGGTATTACTACTGGAAAATTCTTTGGTCTTAGAAATGTGTCTGCATGTGCTGCAGTGATTGCAGGGAAAACATCCTACCAGAGGATCACCAAATAGAGTAGTTTGAGTAGATGTAGATGGTTTGTATCTTTTGTAGTGTGTGAAATGAGATTGGATGGTTCTGCTGCTATGATATGAAAAAGCACATTTGTCAGGTAGTATTTCATTTAAGTGTTCATGGGCCTTCAAAATATCCCAGTGATTGTTAATGATGTCTCTGAAAGAAGGTGTATTGCTGCCAAATGTGGTAACAAATCTGATGGGCTGAGATCCAATAGATTGGTTGTCATCTTGTGAATGTTTGTATTGCAATAGTGTAGATCTGGGTACATCTTTGATCTGGTTGATGGTTTGATTAATATGATGTGTCTTATATCCTCGACTTATGAGTCTGCTGGACAAATCCCTTACACATTCAGAGTTGTTTTTTTCGGAGGAACAAACCCGTTTCATCCGTAAAAACTGAGATTTAGGGATGTTGTAGATGATGTGGCGGGGTTGATAGCTGGATGCATGTAAAAGTGTATTGTATTGGGGAAATTTTCTGTGTACCTTAGTTGCCAAAGTGTGATCAGCTTGGCGAGAAATTGTCACATCCAAGAATACAATTTCTTCATGTTGTTGATTTAAAGTAAACTGAATGTCCCATGGATTGTTATTCAGATATTTAACAAAATCCTGTACCTGTATATTATCAACCCGCCACATCATCCAACAATCATCCAAGTACCGTCTCCAAATGTCTAAATGTTCCATGTGATTTTTGCAAGAGTCATATATAAAATGCTGTTCAAAGAATCCCATAAATAAGTCTGCATATATGGGAGCAAAGGATGCTCCCATAGCAATACCCCTAACTTGCCAATAACCCTGTCCCTCAAAATAGAAAATGTTCTTGGTTAACACATATTCTGTTAGTTTGATGAGGAAATTATTAAAACGAGTGGTGTACAATTGAGATCTGTCTAACCAATAGGAAATGGCTGATATGCCTGCATCATGTGGGATGCTAGTGTAGAGTGAGGAGACATCCAATGTGCATAGCCACCAGTCTGATTCCAGTTGTGTACCCTGAATTATGTTTAAAAATTCTGTAGTATCTTGTAATCTTAATCTTATCATGGGTAATAGGGGTTTAAGATAATATGTAAGAAACGCCGATAGTGGTTCAATGAGTGAACCTCTTCCCGAAACAATCGGCCTGCCAGAGGGATTAGTAGGATGTTTGTGAATCTTGGGCATTAAGTACAGATATTGAGGAATTGGTTCAGCAACTTTTAGTTGTTTGCATGTTTGTTTATCAATAATCCCCTCCTTGGTGGCTAGATCCAGAAAAGAATCAATATGTGTTTTGAAATTAGGTGTTGGATCAAGGACCATATTGATGTAAAACCAGGCATCAGACAGTTGTTTGTGGGCTTCAGCTTGGTACATGGAGTAATCCATAATAACAATGGCCCCTCCCTTATCTGCTGGTGTAATCACTATATCATGATTGGAAGGAAGTTCCTGTAGTGCTTGTTGTTCCTCCAAGGTTAAATTGTGTTTAGCAGGTTGGTAGCCTAGAGAGAAATGTAGATCTTTGATGACACATTGTTTAATATGGCTACATGTTTGTCCATTGGTGGTTGGAAATCAGATTTCCCAAATTTAAACCCAGTGGATCTTTGAGAGTTGTCACCATCTGAAAAAAATATTTTAAGGTTAATCAACCTGCAAAAATCATTAATATCATTAACCAATGTATGTTCAGGAACAAAGGAAGTCGGTACAAAGTTTAGACCCTTGTTTAACAATTTATTGTGAACAGATGACAATTCAAAAGATGATATATTGTGCACATTATTTGTTAGCTCACAATTTTCTGTAGTAGCATTGTAGTAGTATTGAAATGGGCCTGTATGAAACTGGAGATGATGGATCTTTACCTTCTTTAGGTATTACCGTTACTACTGCTTTCTTCCAGGATGCTGGTACTTCTCCTCTTAAAATACTGTTAAACAAAACATTTCAGATCTTTATCCATTTTTTCCTTCAAACTTCCACAGGAATACCATCTATTCCTGAGGACTTACCTGTAGATTGGTTATACGTAGCCATTTTTATCTCATGTCTTCCTATACTAACTGTTAGAAATTGAGCCTCATCTACCTCTAACCTTGGCATATTTAATTCTTCTTAAAACATTTTCATGTGTACCTTTTCTTGATTTCCATATTTCTGTGCATTATACAAACTTTCATAAAATTTCCAAAATATTTTTAATACTTCTACAGGATCTGTTATTATCTTCCGTGTTATAGCCTTCCTAAGCTTGGTGACAGCCCTTTCTACTTTCTGTTGCCTGAATCGTTGTGCTAAATGTTTTGTGCTTTAGAATTAACAGTTGCTTAACAGTAGTCTTTCTAAATGTGTACATATTATGTAATTATTTATCATTTGTTAACCGGGAAAGTCCGACTTGGAACAAAGCCAATTTTCAGTGGAGACCCAGGGAGAAATGCTGCAGACACATGTCTTTCTGTATGTATGTATGTATATATATATATATATATATATATATATATATATATATATATATATATATATATATATCCCTTATTTTCTGTTTAGCATTCTACAGTTGCTCCATTTCTTGTTCTGCAGGAGTCCCCCTGCTTTGCAACACTTTAACATTTGTCAGTCCCTCTAAATATTTCTTGTCATTTCTTAATCATATCTCCCTTTCCTTTATTTCCACCCTAGTTTTAAACTGCACTTTAATTTTATCTCACTCCCTAGCTATATTTTCAGAAGAAATTTCTATTTTCTGTAGCAGCTCTTTAATGAATTCCAAAATCCATTCCTTAAATTCCTTTCTTTTCAACTGATAGGTAGGAAAGCATCAGTTTCTCACTTTTATTTCATTGCCTTGCATTTTTATTTTAGTTATTATTGGAACATGACCTGAAATAGTTACTGGGTGAATTTCAGGACCTTCAATTAAATGCACATGTTCCTGTGTGATATAAAGTCTGTCTAGCCTAGCCCAATTTTTGTATCTTGGAGAATAATGTGTAAATTCACACTGAACTCCTAGTACTGAATTCACATCTTCCATGCCAAATATTTTCATAAATTTCTTCAACAATCTACCCTCCTGTGTTATATTTTCCCTTTTAGCCCCCAGACACATCTTCACTGTTGTAAACCAAATTTCAGTCTCCATCTATAAGTAATATTCCTTGCTGAAAGCTGATTATTTTCCCCCAAGTTTTCCTTCATTATTGCAATTTTAGGAGGAATGTAAATGCATGCCAGTGTAATCCTTTTCCCTTGCCAGTAGTCCCTTAGTACTATATATATTTATATTCCATGATTATCTTTTTTCCCTCTTCTGTCACTATTTGAGCAACTCTTGCAATTAATATAAGTACCCTTCTTTTCCTTTGCCCCAGATGTTTTGCTGAATTACCATCCTGGAAACCTTTCTTTATCAAATTCACATGTTCAGTTCTTTCTGACTGTGTCTCCTGCAGCATAGCTATTTGCACTCTACATTTTTCATGTAGTTTACTACTCATTCTTTTTTATATTTATCTGTAAGACCATTCAGATTGAAAGACATTATAGAAAGCATCATTGTCTTATGTAGTTATTATTACCACCTTTTATGTATAATTGTTTTTTTGTTAAATGTCTAGTTCCAACTTTTATGTTACATGCTTATACTGACTAGCAGGTTTGTCTTTTATACAGTTGTTTCTTGTCATATCCATTTGAGCCTATGTCGCATCATACATAACTTATGTTTTTTTGAACCCTCAAACAGAAACAACCCCCCGTAAAACCTATTAACTTAATAATAAAGAAAATTATGCACATCTTCAAATATTGAAGTTTTTGCTTCCTAATAAGAACAAAAATTCTAAGTTGATAGCCACACAGACAGGCTAGAGTTAACCAAAAAGAAATGTTAGTCATGATAAGACAC